>NC_091158.1:10643913-10698913 GCF_040958095.1 Procambarus clarkii
ATTAATAATTTGTATAAATCAAATTATAAAAATTTCCTATTCATTATTTCAAAACCAATATTTATCCAGGTCTTTGCTGAAATTAAACTTATCCACTTTATAGCAATTGCCTCATGATCCATTTTGCGTTGATATATATAAAACTGCATTCATATCCGTTTAATTATACCCATTTAGGCATTTGAATATAATACTTCAATCATGTCACCCCTTACTCTTCATTTATCTAGAGAATATATGTTAAGCACGTTATTATGCTATGAGTGTTAGTGGCTATGCAAGACTGTACAAATATCAATCTTATGTAATCTCACCAACCCATTGTATCTTCATGTGAATAAATTATTATTAAGCTTTTTTAATTTAATCTCTCTTCATACCTCATGCTGTACTAAGTCTCTATGGAAGAACATAAGATAATTTTAAAGGATGTTGGTATATTTATTAAACAATCAACAATATTCTAAATCATCTTCAGCAGTATGCTATAAACAATTTTGCAATTATATGAAAAATAACCCGTAAGTCGGTGGAGTGGAAAATTTACGCAAGTGCATGACACATCCTAAGAAATCATTACTGTACAGATGTTTATGAAACATGCTTTTGCATCTAAAACTTTATCCATATTAAAATCAAATGAGCCAAATTTGTAGTAATAGATGCTAGAAAATAATAATAAACATAAGTGGTTTTTTGTTTACAAATTATGAATTTCATTGTTTATTTCTTTCATGTGATGAGTATTCCCTAACTAGTTGGCAGGTATCACTGAACTGGTGACCTGCAGTACTCCATGACAAAAGCCTTCACAAGTTAAATTGCTATAGCTTTTCCAGTGTTTTAGATATGAGCTTACCTCATTACCTTTATAAAGCAAAAAATCTAAACAAAAAATCCTTTGAGTGCTTGTTGACTTTAATCAATTGACAATCATTGGCAGTAACATAAAACATTACTTAAAAATATCTGTACTAATAAAAATATTTATGAATAAATGTTCTGATTTTAATTATGATAAAGGTAGATAATCTTCCTTAGGTACCTAATAAAAATATAGGACTCCTGGAGCATAATAGATCACCAGCAGTGAGCAACTGTCTTCGCTAAACATGACACTTGATATTGACTCCATGTGACATTGTAGTGGGGTGTGAGGTAGACTTATACAAAACTCGAACAAATTTTTTTACCTCAGTTCCTAAGCATTTGGAGAGTGAGGGGTTGAGTAAATGACCTAACATTAATAAACTTTAATGTTCCCAAGCTTAACTTCCTGATTCTTACCATCTTATTTCCCCAGCAATTAAGGACAATTAATTGCCCTTATGAAACTAAAAATTTGCAGAACAAATTTACCAAAGTCCAAATGATTGCAAAACTTATTTAACTCTTTACAGTATAACAAATAATTGAGGAGCATTACAAATTATATTGTTATATCTGTCACTCTACCTACACTTAGGAATTCGGTACCAAAGCACACTAAGGCTAAAAATCATGATTAAGAACTTGCACATGTAGTGGTGGCAAATATATATATAATTTTGCTATTAAATCTTAAAGCATGATACTATAATGAAATAAAAATATGGGATTCTGATTATATTTTATCTGAAATCAGGTATGTTTTCTTATAATGAAAATGACTATACAGTATTAAACTTGGAAGTATTTCCTAATAAAACTAATAATTTTGTTTGCCCTTCATAAATATATTATTATCAGCCACCACTAGAGTGCAATTCATCATAAACTTGGGTCTGTAATAAAAAGAAACTTTATACAGTGCACAAAGGCAGTAAGATTGTGATGCAATGGAATGCAGTATGCACAATGTATGATCAACTAAATCACTTACAACAAGCATGGAGTATGTCTCTGTATTAAAACCTTTCAAAATTTCCATAATAAAAAGAGCTTTCAAAGTGATTGTAAAATATAAAAAGAATAGAGACAAACCATTGAGTGATCTAATGCAAGCTTATATATATATATATATATATATATATATATATATATATATATATATATATATATATATATATATATATATATATATATACATATATATATAATATATATATATACATATATATATAATATATATATATATATATATATAATATATATATATATATATATATAATATATATATATATAATATATATATATATATAATATATAATATATATATATATATATATATATATATATATATATATATATATATATAATATATATATATATATATATATATATAATATATGACAATATATATATATATATAATATATATATATATATATATAATATATATATATATATATATATATATATATATATATATATATATATATATATATATATATATATATAATATATATATATATATATATATATATATATATAATATATAATATATAATATATATATATATATATATATATATATATATATATATATATATATATATTAGTATATTTTGGTAGCAGTCTTTCCTGTAGACATATATTATTAAATATGACCGAAAAAGTAAGATTAATAATTCTAACACGAATTTTCTCAATCTTTCGTACATTACGCTTCACTGTTGGAGGTAAATCAAAAATCACTTCTCCAAAATTCATTTTTATTTCTAGTCTGACGCGACACGGGCGCGTTTCGTAAAACTTATTACATTTTCAAAGACTTCACAAATACACAACTGATTAGAACTTGCGTTTCCCTGAGGAAAGTAATTTCCCTGAGGAAATATCCCCTAGTGTTCTGTCTTGTGTTAATGCCACATCACCCTTCCCACCTCACTCAAATGTAATGCCACATCACCCTTCCCACCTCACTCAAATGTAGATATAAAATCAGGGAAACGCAAGTTCTAATCAGTTGTGTATTTGTGAAGTCTTTGAAAATGTAATAAGTTTTACGAAACGCGCCCGTGTCGCGTCAGACTAGAAATAAAAATGAATTTTGGAGAAGTGATTTTTTATTTACCTCCAACAGTGAAGCGTAATGTACGAAAGATTGAGAAAATTCGTGTTAGAATTATTAATCTTACTTTTTCGGTCATATTTAATAATATATATATATATATATATATATATATATATATATATATATATATATATATATATATATATATATATATATATATATATATATATATATATATATATATATATATATATATATATATATATATATATATATATATATTGTCAAAAAGCATATGACATATTGACCATTGCACTTAATTACAAATACAGATGTCCCACAAAGTTATGGCACAAACAAATGTTACAAATAAATTACACTTTTTATATACACTACTACTTGAACCATTCATACTTGTATGGAGATGATGATGAGGCTCTTACATCCGCCACATTAAAGCCCCATTGGTTGCAAACCATGCCATTTCTTCATCAAACATGTTATATGGGAACTAACTATCTAAAGTTCAGGTGTCTTGAGCACAATTTGAAAGCACATGATGATAAAAGTATAATGATGTTCATGCATTAATTACAGAGCTCTTCGAGCCATGAAAGAAGATTTAAATGGCAAATTATTTTTCAATGCATGAAGGATGTTAAAAGCAAATGCTTAACTGGCAGGTGTGACACTTTTATTATCTAGTATACTGTATCAACTTTTACCTGAGTTTACATGGTAAAAGTTTAAAACTTTATTCATATTAAAGAAATGGGCGCACTTCATGCATAGTAACCTGGTTAGCACGATGAGCTAGCAAGATGAGATGCTAACTACACCTTGTGAACAGCATAACTTTGTTCATAAAACTGGTGCCCTGTCCAATGAAGGTAAGTGGCTGGTGAGGAGTGCCGTGGCAGAAATGAAGGCCCATGAGAGCATCCCTGAGTGGCAAGGGAAGACCGCGAGGTGTGGCAGGTGGGGGCTGGTCAGTCTGAATGGTATGGGGGTACTAGGTCAGTCTATGTGGTGGGATCAGAGTCAGTCTAGGTGGTGGGGCAGGTCAAAAGGGGCAGTATATCAGCCTAGGTAGTATGATTAGGTCAGTCAAAGTGATATGGGGCATAGCCAAAGCAATGGGGGTGTGGGTTAATCCAGGTAATAGGAGAATGTCAAAAGGTGAATCATTGGTTGAAGTCACACGAAAGTAAACATACGTAAAGTATAGGGACAGTGGGAAAGAAGCATGATAGATTAAGTGTGTAAATATTTAAAATAAGATATAAAATAGCAAACCTTCAAAAATACCAAAAGAAATGTTGAAATATTGGTTAAGGCAATATCCTTACAATTAATTAAATAATGGAAATAGAGCCACCATGCAGTCCTTTTTAATGGATGAGAGAGAAAGAATTAGAAACCAATACTAGAGCAAAATTTGTTTTTATAAGCTCATTGGAAAAGGAGTGGAAAGTATTATTAGTCCCGAAGGATAGGATAAGTTGCCACCCTCTTGAAGCTAAATGTGATAAAGTTAATTTCTTAGTGTTATAAGCCAAATATCATTGTGTAGGGATCCAACAGAAACAGTAAGTTTCTATTAGATGCAATGATAGGCAAGGTTTTAGCATAAATTATCATCCAAACCCTGAAAATTATTATCCTAACCCAACCAATATTTAAAAATTTAAAGAAAGCACATTATGGGGCTAAAACCAATTAGATTACAATATTTAAATAGAAAACTTGAAGCAGAAATTTAACATTTTTGGAAATAGGCACAAAAGCAAGACAATACTGGATTTAAAGTAACAAGGCAAGCCATATTTAATTCAATTCCATTGGGATCAGTTCATGCACTTAAAAACAAAGCTGTGGAAAACATATGGTTACAAAATTCCTGGCAGATTAGGTTGCTAAGTGGTCAGGTAGTTGAATAGTTGGATAATGGAGGTGAGTTTGAATGAAGGAAATATGCTGTGCAGTAATATCCCAAAAGAATATTAGAAGTTGGCAAACCTAATGATATTGGGAAAGTAACAGAAAATTAATTTTAATGTTGACTTACAACCCTGATAAAATAAAGCTGCACAATGGCAAAACCACTGAGCATAATGAGTAATTTAAATGTCACAAGACATGTGTTTAAGTAGAGATATCCATGTAAGAATATAATGCTGTGTTCAAGTACAGAACCGTATTATCTAATTCCTACATTTGTCCAATACAATACAAATTATACATTTAGCCATTGTAGTTACTGTTTTTGGTCCCTGAGTCTGGAACCCCTGTGACTGACTAGTGTATCTGTGCTACTTGGCAAGTGCTGTCATTGGCAACAGCGTGCTTTTGTACTATAATTTGTAACGAGTGAAGTAATATGGCTATTTTCTAATTATTTTAGTTATTTTAGTGGAATTAATTATTAAACCATGCAAATATACAGCCCATCCTCCTATTTAGGTAGTACTTATAGTAACAAAGAGGACCACTGTATACATATTGACATAAAAGGCAATTAGAAAGTAGAAATCGGTACAAGTTTTTGTATTGATGTTGCAAAGAAAACTTAACCAAACCAAACCTTCCTAGGCCTAATACATGCTATCTGATGCCTAATATAGTACATATATGTACTATACATATATGTGCTAGAAATATTTAGGTTTGGTTTTTAACTTTATTTTTTCAGACTGTAAACTGAATACCAGCCAAACACACAACAAAACTACGACATTGCTACAATGTTCGCCAAGTTGTAACACATTCTTATAAGTTGTAACAACCAATATAACAAGTAACAACTTTCTAACACAAAAACTTTAT
Organism: Procambarus clarkii; assembly: GCF_040958095.1. Classification (NCBI taxonomy): domain Eukaryota; kingdom Metazoa; phylum Arthropoda; class Malacostraca; order Decapoda; family Cambaridae; genus Procambarus; species Procambarus clarkii. Next base: position 10,649,673 of record NC_091158.1, read on the forward strand.
AACAAGTTGTAACAAGGTAACAATAGGGTCCATTACATTGTGTGCTTGCAGAGTAGTACCAAATTCTACTAATTGTCCAGTATGTCTATGTATGTATGATGGTTCACATAATTACAAAAAGTACTATCTAAATAGGAGGCTGGGTTGAAATATATTATCCAAAGTGTTTTAATTTGTATTGAGTTGAACAATACTGAATAGTGAGGGTTATGGTAGCTGCAGTACAGTCGTAAGTTGAATAATACTGAATAGTGAATGTTATGATAGCAGAAGTACAGTGTTAAATTGAACAATGTAGAATAGTGAGTGTTATGGTAGCTGCAGTACAGTAATGAGTTGAATAATATTGAATAGTGAGTGTTATAGTAGTTGCTGTACAGTATTGAGTTGAATACGGAATAGTGAGTGTTATGGTAGCTGCCGTACAATATTGAGTTGAATAATATTAAATTGTGAGTGCTATGGTAGTTGCAGTACAGTATTGAGTTGAACAATACTGAATAGTGAGTGCTATGGTAGTTGCAGTACAGTATTGAGTTGAACAATACGGAATAGTGAGTGTTACGGTAGCTGCAGTATAGGCGTAAGTTGAATAATACTGAATAGTGAATGTTATGGTAGCAGAAGTACAGTGTTAAGTTGAACAGTACGGAATAGTGAGTGTTATGGTACCTGCAATACAGTATTGAGTTGAACAATACTGAATAGTGAGTGTTACAATAAATGCAGTAGTGAGGCAGGTTGTGTTGCTAGAGATTGGTGTTAAAGATTGTAACCTGGAGGATTAATTTAATATCAAACTGCAGTGAAAGGAAATGCAGTGTGACAGAAATAATTATGGCTGTAACAGAAAAGAAAATTAAGTGTTTATCCATTTCTTTTTGTAATTCATCAAAGTCATACATGAAACATCAAACAGTTGTTATATGCACTGCTTATCCTGTCTTCAAAAATTCATAACATTAATGTGGATGCAACTAGAGATACTAAATGAAGTTCTTCACAACCATAAAGAAGATAGTTTTTTCTTAACAAGAAATAAGTTCTTTTAATATATTGTATAGCATAATTTGTGAGAGTGAGTATTGAATCATTAACTCTTACTGTTAATAAAGAGTTCTAATAAGACATATAATCCTTTCAACTACCCTAACTCATTTACACTCATGTCAATAACCTTCATGGCACAATATGCATATAAAACTTTATGAATAAGAACTAAGAGAACTCAAATAAATTTCCATGTTATACTTAGGACGTTACATTGAAGAGAGTATGGGGTGATTTATGGAGTATCAATTGAACAAAATATAAAAATATAGCAAGTTGATCATTTGTATGTGGCTTTCACTGCACATTTCTCTAAGCTATGGCTGAGCATATACATCATCAGTACTATATAAAGTCTATATTGCTCCTATAACAAACACAGCACCATTCCCCAAAGACCTCATAAAGTTTGGCACAATCTGATGGGCACTGGGAGTTTAGGATTGGCACAGTACAATCATGACACTGCACAGCATAAACTTGATACAGCACATGAGCAGCACTATACAGTACAAATTTGGTACAACACATAGGTGTTGTACGTCAAAAAGCTTGGTACAACACATGGGTGGCACTGTATAGCATATACTTGGTACAGCACAATGGTGTCATTTTCCGGTGCAAGCGTCATACAGCTCATGAGTGGCACTATACAGTACAAACTTGGACACTTAAATAGGCCCCATTTGAGCTTGCAGATGTGAACATAACTTGCATAAAGTTCCTTTTCTTTAAAACACAAACACACATTATGATTTTGCATGTGTGAAAGAAACAGTACAATTTACAGTCTGTATAGAAATAATTTCTTAATATATTGTTTGGTATTTGCCACTCATTCCTTTCATGAAGTCTCTACTTCTAAAACCACATCAAAGATAGGCATTTCTTAAATATCGCATATCATCATACGCTACCTTTATAATTTTTTTACTCTACCTTTATAATTTTTCTTCAACTTTCAGTTTCACTTGTGTGTTGCATAAGCATATTCACACCTCATAGATTCCTTATTTTCTTTTAAATCTCCTCACTTAAATTTGTATTTAATCTTGAATTGAGTCTACTGCTTTGTCACAATGTGACTGTGTAGCCTCTTCTTCAACAGCAACATGTCACGAGTTTTGAGGCTAGCAATCGTCTAGTCTCAGATTCTTATGAACATTACATTCCTTTCTAGTGTAATAATTTATAATTCACTGCTGATCTTTGAGATTATCTATAATGCCAACCCCATTATTTTGAATTAGAGTATTTAAGAAGTATTGTCAGAATACATAGAGCTGCCTAATAATTACTAAAATAATTCACATTGACTTTTAAATATTGTAATACAAATTACTACATTATCATGTTGTACAATATTCAAACAAAAGATTATAGGATTTGTCATAGGTTAAAAATTGTCCTGTATATTTTATAATATTAAACTTAAAATCATGACAATGTTTGGAAGATTGCTACTTATATTTTGTAACCAAAGGATGAGAGTCCTGAATATTAGTTTTCCAAGAGTTCCAGAGTTGTACCACAAATATGGTAGCTCCTTTGCCTAATGTTCATATCCATAATGTATTTTCCTGCATGTAATCAAAGATACTTTATGTTCAAACAGCACAGTGATTATTGTGAATACCATATAGTTTTAATAATGTAAATAAATAAAATTTGCCTTTGAACTCATTATACACACTGTTTTTTTAAGTATAGTATAGCATTATCTATCCATTGGAATTATTTAATGTAGCCCAGCATTTTTTAAGTATTTAGAATTCAGCATAACTATAGCCTCATAGTTGCTAACAGTCAGTTCTGGTATAAAAAACAAAACAAAAAAACAGCGTTGAATGTAATGAAACGCCATTTTTTGGCGAGCCCTGGAGGAGCCCTGGAGGCTCCCTGGAGCTATTGGGCTAATGTGTGATATATTAGACCGGGGCATTAGTTTATGGAGTTCGACCTACCGGGACCATGAGCTAGAACCTGGCCCCTTCAGAGAGGTTGCAGGGAGCAAAGGCCATGGGAAAACACCCCTGTGATTGAGGGGTTTTCCTTATCTGCCAATGACCAGGATTAGGCACCCAGAAAGGTAGGCATAACAAAACAAACCTCATATGGTAAGAAAAGTACAAAGAAAAATGGAACAGAGGTAGAACTCCCTCCAATCCCATGGAAAAAAGGAAACAAGCAAACATCACACTCCACTGCCATGCTGCTCGTTTGTGCATCCGTTCCCTCCCCGACAGAGGGAGGGAAGGGGGGGGGAGCCCTGGGCCTTCCCATGCCGGATACCCAACACTCCAGTTTGGAAGCTAAGCATCAAACAACGTGAAACACCGCCAACCAGAGGGAGGGAGGGTTGCCAGGGAGCCTCTGGGGGCCTCACCCAGAAAATGGCGTTTCATTACATTTAATGCTGGTTTTCTGTGGGGAGCTCCTTCGGCTCCCTGAAGCTACATAACCAAAGATAAGGAAAAGAGGGACATACCCGGGAGGGGGTCGCCACAAACTTCTTAACGCAAAGTCGAGACAACTGACTGCAGCCTGCAACCCAAAACAAAACAGGAACGCCCAGAAGCAGGAACGTTTACCAATTAATGGGCGACCAGGACCCTGTTCAACCTCCAAAATTCCCACGCCCGAATATCAGCCCAAGACATGTTGCCAAACACGTAAACTTCCTAATGTCATGGGCACAAGGATAGACCACAGGCCGGCTAGAATTAATAACCCCGCGGACAGTCTGGGAGACCCGAGCCCTGGAACAGGGAACGAGGGAAACCGGATCAACCCAAAGCGCATCTCCAGCCACCAAAGCCGAAGTGCACAGATAACGGTGGAGAGCCACAACCAGACACAACATATGATGCATTCCTGGCCTGACCAACCAAGCATCAATGACCCAAGGACCCCTCGTCCTTGGGACATGGGTCAACCAGCCGTCTCATTCTTTGCCAGAAAAGAAGGAGAAGACTGCAACTGAACAAACCTACCACAAGGACTGAAAGAGCAGAAACCCCTGCGCTGGAGGAAAGCATGCAGCTCCCCAAGCCGACCCCCAGAGGCCAATGCCAACAGAAACAGTCTCGGAAAAACCATCTTGAACCGGAGGGGCCACCACAAACCGAGGAGAGGAACGATTAGAGAGCACACTGTCCAAGGACCAGGACAGCTCGGGCAGCACATGATCAGGCTGGAGGTGAAACAAAGCACGAGAAAGTCTACAGAACAGGGCAGAAGTGACATCCACCCCGAACGCAAGCTGAAGCTGCTCTGCCAGCGCGGCATAATACACAATGACGTCATTAGGCATCAAATGACTGTCTTGAAAAAGCCAAGACAGAAAGGACAAGAACTTGATCAGAAATAGAAGACAACCTATGAAGAGAGAGTAAATGACGGAAAGATCGCCAGGAAACTTCATACTGTCGCCGAGACGAAGTTCTTAGGTGGGACACCATCAACGAAGCCACCTGATCACCATACAAATGATGATAAACCCGCCTCAAAAAGACCAGACATGAAAAGCAGAGGAGGAGAAGTCCAAACCATCTGTGTACCGGACTGGTCTGACCTGCTGGAAGAGGTGGAGCCGCGAGAAATGTCCCAGGTTCGCACACCGTGCAAACAGCGCCTGGAACCAAGGCTGGGCCAGCCACCAAGGGGCCACAAGGACTACTGTACATTAGTAGGACTCTAACCAAGCCAGAACTCGAAGCAACGGCTGGACCGTGGGGAAAGAGGTACAGGTAACCCCACCTCGACCAGTCCTGCTGAAAGGCGTCCATCACGACAGCCTCGCAGTCGGAGAAGGGCGCCACAGACCAGGAGATGCCAAGACCACGCCGACATGAAGAGGTCCATGTTCAAGAGTCCGTACGTCCTGCAGAGCCAACGGAAGGTATCAGCGTCAACCGTCCATTCCGTGGACAGATGAATAAACCGTGACAACCCGTCCGCCAAGACATTGGACACTCCCCAGATATGAACCGCACGGAGAGCTAAATCCCGAGAAGCCAGCAGTATCTCCCATCAGAGATACTTGGGGCAGCCCCTTGTAGCTGCCCAAGACTTGTCCCAAGCTAAACCCCACCACAACTCCGAAACCCTATGGTGTTTGGGAGCCAGGAACGGGGAGGGAGGGAGGAGCAGGAGAACCACGCCCACCAGGGAAGGAATCGGGGAAGCGGGCAAAACCAAAGTCAAAGCAACCAACAGCCTCAATTCCGAAAACCAAAACCAAAACTGGGCAGCTCCGAGCCATTAACTGGGCAACAACAAAAACCTAAACTTCAACCCTGCCGCTGCCTGACCCTGACAGCTGAGTGGACAGCACTTTGGATTCGTAGTCCTGAGGTTTCGGGTTCAATCCCCGGTGGAGGCAGAGATATATGGGCAAAATGTTTCTTTCACCTCTGATGCACCTGTTACCTAGCAGTAAGTAGGTACCTGGGAGTTAGACAGCTGCTAAGGGCTGCTTCCTGTGGGTCTGTACCAAAGAGGAGGCCTGGCCGTGGGCATGCTAAGCCCCGAAATCATCTCAAGATCTCAAGATAACCCCTAAGATCTTCCAAAGAGGAACAGGTAACGTGGAGGACAAGTGGGGAATAAGTCCCGCAGGATTCTTGGGTCATAGGTGTCACCGACCCAACAAGCAGGACGACAAAGAGGCAAAACAGATGATTGTCACCCTGACACAAGGGCAACGCGCATTCCTCAAACTCGCACAAGGCGAGAGGGGGTCTCGAAAGACATCCATAGGCACACTGAGCCCCAACGGATTTTCCAGGACACGCAGGAGGAGGAATCCCGACAGGAAGCCCAGGCACTGGTGTAGTGAAAGCCGGTTGAACCCCGTCTAATACGGGGCAAACTGAACCCCAGGAAGCCGTGCGTGCAACCTCGAGGAACCCAGAGGAAGAGCACCAATACAACCTAAGCTAACCTAATTGGAATCTAGGCACACTTCCTCCTGGAAATAAAAAGGAGAAACCTGAAACCCTTGAAAAAACACCACAAACAACCTGAAGACAGAGAGAGTCACGGCTGCTGCGATTATGCAAGCTATGCTAACACCGTGGTCTCCAACAAGCAACAAAAAACTCCCTACCCAGAGTCAGACGGAGAGACCCACAACCTCTGCTGAACCACAAGGGTGCGGTTAATGACAAGCAACACCAACCTCAACGGGAGTGAATTGACGAATGTCCCAGGGAAGAAAACTCTGAATACGCAGGGGCAGTACCTACTAGGCGCCTAAGGAAGGGAACCCTAGACACATGCAGCCCGAGTACTCTAGAACACTAGGCAACTGCTCAAAACCACACAACAGGCACAACCACAAAGGGTAAAATCCAGACAGGAGAATGAGGCCAGCGATAACGTCTGCTCTATATGACATCAGTCGATGAACTGCCAGTGTCAGCGTTTGGGCCGCCAGGGCGGGCCCCCTCCTCCCTTCTAGGGGGGGGGGAGTCGCTAATGGGCGGGCACGCTAGTGGAGTGGACATTTTTTGCTTGTTGTTTCCTCTTGGGGGCTCTGTTCTAGGGCTCTATTCGGCTTTGGGTTGCAATGTTTTACCAGTTGGGGTTTGTAATGGTTCTCTTACCTTTCTGGGTGATACCCCCGGTCAATGGCAGACGTGACTATACTCTCACAAAGTGGAGTGTTCATAAGCCATTGCTCCCTATGCCTCACTGAGGGAACCAGGTTCTGGCTAGTAGTTTCTGTTAGGCAAAGAACTCCAATTAACTGATGATCTAGACTAATATAATGGATAACAGTTCGGTAGCTTCAGTGAGCCGACAAGGCTCACCTCAGAAAATATTTTTTAAGATGGCTTGTAGTACAGTTTAGCATGTATTTCCTGGTCATCTTTAAAACTAAGTTTTTGTTCACTGCTTTTTAAATATACAAAGTTTTTGATTTTGGCTTATTGATACAGTAGTTTTGTATGGTCACAAAATAAACAAAATTAATTGCAAAAATTAAATTGCAAACAAGAAAAGAAAATTACATAAGAATAACTACCAATAATTACTTCAGAATCAAGCCTTGAATGCATGCAAGTTTTGAAATACTTTTTAATTTTAACTTAAATTTTCTGAAAAGCAGGACATTTCATACACAGATCAAGACATGGTAAATAGGATAGAGCAGGGATGGTTCAAACATGTACACTAAAGAAAAAATGTGTTGATTGATACATGTGTCATAATGACAACACAGGCTGCTGATAGTAGAATTTTTCTAGTTAAAATTTTGTCAGACATTTCTCACATAAAGTTCTAATAAAAAATATTACTTGTTGTATTTTGTGTAAATTTCAGGTACAGGACTTTATATATTTCACAGTATAAAATTAACATATGTACAGTATTCGTGAAATTATTAGAACAATAGTCCAGTCCAACCTTCTACTTATTATTAAATACTGATCTCCAGCCACTTCCTAGTCACAAATATATTGTTCCTTTTTTATTTATATGGAATATGTTCCTGAGCTTGAAGTAGGATATTATCCAGTGTCTATACACCAGCTGCTTGAGTCGTGTAATCTGAACCTTGGGAGATAACATAACTCCAACAGCAGGCAACTTGGCACTGGATCATGCTATAGATGAGTTTTACTTTAAATATTAAAGATAAGCTTTTACACATTATATATATAATTTTGGGGACCAATTATTAATATCTAATTTCACCTTAAATCAACTTCTTGCTTTTAGAAGTAAAGATGTACTGTACTGTGCAGTATTTTTTGTTACAGTAAATGTGTTGGTTTATATTAATACTTGTTTATTAATTACCGTATTTGTCAGCAAATAAGACACATTTTTTTAATGTATAAAAAAGTGGCCTGCATCTAATGCGGCCATATTACGGACGGGAGACTGAGGCTAGGGAGCCAGACGAGAATACTGAGTAAGTTCGCTAGGCACAAAATTTTTTGCTAATAATAAAATATTGAAAGCAAGCCAAGTTATCACAAACTTATGATACATCGGTAGTTATGAAGTAAGCTCACATCATCTTACCCAGTATACATAACCCACACCTGATATACATTATTTAACAACTTTGTTAATCCTCACTTTAATAAGACTATCAAAATCCTCAGATTAGGCAAAATTGTAATTAATTTTGTCAATAAAGATGTTAATAATAATAATAATAACAACTTTGTTACCGTTAAGGGGCCGGGTGCACAAAAATATTCGTTCAAATATGAAATATAGTGAAAAAGAGTTGAACAAATCTAACAGTATTTGGCATCAGCGTTGTGAAAATTTCATCCCAGTATGTTAAGAAATGGATTTTATAGAATTTAAAAAAAAAAAAAAAAAAAAAAAAAAAAAAAAAGGCAATCAGTACTGATGATGATAATAATACCTACTAGTTAATGGAACTCATGGATAATGCAGTGATTAAAAGATGCAGGCACCTGTCCGATGCACAAAGAAAAGTACTGTAGTAGTAGTAAGGTGGGTCCACAAAGTGGATATGCAGCTGGTGCCTTCTAGGATTGTTGATTGCTACTTGGAGGGCAAAATTTCACACAAATAATAATAAGCATGTTATATTGCTGTATCTTATTATAATCATATAAATACATTACCCAGTGCCAATATCTGTTAGTTCCAACAATGTCCAACAATTATTTTGGGGGGCTTTTATTTTTGTATTTTTTCTCCTTTACTTATAATCTGATTTTGTTGTAGCTTCTACATCTTGGAGAATGCATACCCGACACCAAGAATGTGAAGTTGGAACGAAAATGGTCAACATGTAATTCAGCCACAGTTGGCAGAACTTGTGACTTTGAATTTTGTTTTGGCTGAGTTTTTACATATTATGTGCAACGTTCTTAGTTCTAAGATTTCTATGGTAGCATTTATTCATAAACCCATAGCTTTGGGGGTTAAACATTTTTGCATCTAAATTTTGCATATATTTTGAAGGCCACATTGACTATTTTTTTACAGTAAACTATACTATCAAACTAAATTTTATACCGTGAAAAATGAACATTATACGCCATTCTGAGTCCATAATGAATAAAAAATAAAAAAAAAAATTGGTGACTTATTAAAAAAAGATACTCTAATTTGAAATTGTAAATTTTTTTAATTTTGTTAATATTTTGTATTATATTTTATTTTCTGTTCATGTTATGATGTTGATCCATTAGGAAATGTTGGAGCATTTACCATGTCAATTATGCACAAAGAATTTGAGTGTGTTTGAGGAAGGCTGATAAATTGTGCACCCGGCCCCTTAAGACACATTTATTCATTATCTAAATGAAAAATTATCATAGAAATTTGAAAGGAATATTCAACTTTCATCCACCTGTCAGCCATTTGTAATGCATGAATGACAACACCACCAGAGTGCTGTGATGGTGCGTCACCACCAGGTGTGCAACCCTGGTGGCCAGATGTGGCAACAAAACATCACATCCAGAAACACAAGTTTCAAATCCTGTATAGCAATTCTCTTGCCCAAAATATAAACAACTACACCACAGCTGATCTTAGAGGAGGTAAGAGTTGTGGTACAAAAAACCACTTTAAAATAGCTTTCAATAAATGTATGATGAAACGTACTAAAATATTTTTTCCATAAAATATCCTTATAAAATAGAGGTGCGTCCTATGCGAGGGTGCGTCTTATACGCTGGCAAATACGGTAACATAATCCACTTACATTTAAGTTCCTTTGTATTATGTGTTTGAATTATCTTTTTGTGTCCAAAGCATCCTTCTATGGGAATGCTTCAGACAACTCACATATCATTTAAATATGACCGTCATCAAAGTTTACTACCATAGTTTTAAAAGTTACAGCAAAAAGTTAAGATATGTACCTATAATAAGGTACATATTTAAGCACTTCTACCTGTAAATACTGTATCTGATTTTAAAAATATATTTTATCAGAAACAATTCAAATCATCCCTGCTCCTTCCTACAATTTAAAATTGCAGTTTTCTCACCCCAAACTGGGGCATTTGGCAGATTTGCAATTACCTTTGGTGGATGACTGAAAGACTCTTGGCTATTGTTTCATATACACATGGCTATCTAGCACATGGTATATGACTTTACAAATCTTTACTGATTTTCATCATGAAGAACAAAAACTATTTTGTTACATATCACATATTAAAGATAATTTGTGAATTTTTATAATACTAACCACAATATGTCTGTAGCTTTTTCAAAAGAAATACTAATGATGAAAATATATGTCAATATATCTTTTCAAATATTACTGCCAAATATTGATACAACATAGGTATTAGGTAATATAAGTGAAATAGTTAACCTGCAATATAAATACAGTATAATATTTGGTTTAATACATTTTATTTACATTGCTGTAATAACTTTAAAGTAGGTACAGTATCAACATTTGCAATACAGTACTTATTTCACTAAACCACTTTAATATACAGTATGTATGTACGATTAACAAATTATCTTGTAATAATAATTTGTTATTATTACCTACAGAATGCACATTATTTATGATGTTAAACTGAAATGTGCTTGGAGATACGAACGTGTGTGGTGGCATGCTTTGCCATCTCTACCAATGTTTGGCAGAATCTAGCCACATTTCATAAACTTTTGCCAACATATTTGCCATCAATCATGTCCCTTTTTTATTTTTTATTTGAATTCAGTATCTCCAAGCTATGGCAGTGTGTCTTCAGGTTTCAGACTTTCAGCAGACTTCAGTCTCATCTTCAGATGATGAGTGTCTGGTTATAACCTTGCTTGTAAGACGGTCAGGTAGTAAGATGTCAGACTCCTCATCTGACAGTTCATACCATGGTTTCTCTTCCTTCTTAGAACTTCCTGAGTCTCCCTAAGGAAATAAACAAAATAAATGATTATTAAGAGAAAATTAATTTTTTTGATAAAATTGCTTAACAAACCATCATATACACTGAATAGAGTAGTACCCTGAAAATCTGAAACTTAAAATAGCCGATTTCATGAATAATCAGACTAAATCTGCCCACCAGAGTTTTTATCTTATTTTGGATTTCTAAAAATGAAATCTAGATTCCACAGGAGGAAGTAAGTAAGTAATTTTCCAAAGAAAGCACAAAGTTGGGGAGACTATGTAGCACCATCTGTGTAGCCGGATATTCAAAAGGCATTAAATATTACTCAGGATGCGAATATAAGAACAAAAGGCAAGCGATATCAGTGGTATCAGATTCACCGAAGATTTTATAAAGGGACAAATTACTCCGAGGAACATTAAGAAAGCAAGACATGTGATCATACTGAAAACTGAAATGTTCAAGTTTACACCTGTAGGTGGAACAATCAATGCAGTCAGGCAATAGGGAGTAGAACAGTGCTCTGTTAAGAGTCCAAGAGTTACACAGCCAATATATAATCAAGCCAGAGCCATTGTTGGTGGGAGATGGCCTAGTTTGCCTCCTGACCGTGTCGGGTGCCACTCTAGTGCCTTCTACCCTGTGACATCACAGATTCATGGCCCACTGATCCCACTGTTTTGATTTGTCCCAAGACTGGAGTGTTCATTTCGTGAATTTTGTTGGATATATCTGCACAATCTAGGAACATCCATGCAGGCTTCAAATGCACACATTGTGTCAGTGAAAGCATCAACAAGTGGGATACCTAAAAGAAAGAGGTCAGTGGTGACATTTGAGAAGTTGAAATAATTAAAAAGGTAAAGAGCGGAGTGCCGAGAAGTGTCGTGTGCGCTGAGTATGGCATTGGCAAGAATACGTTTTTTTACCTTCTTATGGCTAAACCTATAATGTTCGACTATTTCTCTAGAAGTGAAAGTGATAAGGTACAGACAGAGGCGTGAGGTGATGATAAACCCAATGGCAGGCTGGCTGCTTGTAGAAAAGGCACGTGAATTTAACCAAGCAATGAAAATTACTCAGAAGTGTGTATAGTGATGGATGGCTCAGAAGCTTTAAAAGCCACCTTGGCATTAGGTTCATTAGGTACACAGCGAAAGCAGTCTGCTGACACTATTTGTGATTTGGGCAGGCGGATGGGCCGCTATTTGGGCAGGCGGTGTGGACGGGTTTGGGCAGGCCTATGGGCAGGTGGGTGGATTTGGCCAGGCGGATGGGCGACTATTTGGGCGAGCAGTGTGGGTGGGCGGTTATTCAGGTGGTTATTTGGGTGGGTGGTGTGGGTGGATGGTTATTCGAGCAGGGTGGGTGGATTTGGGCAGGCAGATGGGCAGCTATTTGGGCGGGTTTTGGGCAGGCGGATGGGCAGCAAACACCGAGGAACTAGATTTATACACCCAACAGTAGGCTGAAGTTTAAGCGAGAGCCAATAACAAATTTCACTCAAATACTGGATTTATATCATATTATAGATTTTTCAGTTATATATTTAGTTTAGCAACATTATTAGGATAATATGAGCTATAAAACCAGCATTGAACATAATGAAATGCCATTTTCTGGGTGAACCATGGAGGCTTCCCATAGCTATCCAGGCTGAATGTATATGTATAACTTTCTGTTATCAGTCAATGTGCATGGAGTTCTTGCCTACCGGGGACCATGTGCCAGAACCTGGCCCCCTTAAGAGAGGCACAAGGAGCAATGGCCTATAGAAACCCCTGTGTGGTTGGGAGCATTTTATGTCTACCATTGACCGGATCTGGCACCCTGAAAGATAGGCGCCTTAAAACAAACCCCTATTCTGATGAAAATATTGCTGCCAAAAGCCGAAGAAGTGGACAGAACTCCCCAAACGAAAATTAGGAAACGAACATGACATCATCATGTCACCGCGCCGTTATCTGCACTACCCCCCCCCCCCCTTTTTGGAAGGAGGAAGGTGGAGCCCCAGACCCACACGCCGGCGATCCACCCTTCACTTCTGAGGCTGGATGTTAAAATACGCAAAAACACCACCGACCGGGAGGGAGGGAGGGATGCCAGGGATCCTCCGGGACTCACCCAGAAAATGTGGCCAGTGGCCAGGACCCTGTTTGACCTCCAAAAGCCCTGTGCTCGAATGTCAACCCAAGACATGTTGCCAAAGACGGCAGCCAAAACAGCAAACTTACGTACATCATGGGCACGACGATAGACCGCAGGCTGGTTAGCCTTAATAATCCTGCGGTCGACCTGTAAGACCCGAGCCTGGGAACAGAGAAGACGGGAAACTGGATCATCCCAAAGTGCATCCCCGGCCACCGATGCCGCGTCGCGCAAATAACGGCGGACAGCCGCAACCGGACACAAGACATGATGCACCCCCGGCCTGACCAACCAAGCATCAACAACTCAAGGACCCCTCCAGAAAGCAGCAGTCTAATTCTTCACCAGAAAAGAAGGAGAAGGCTGCAACTGAACAAACCTGCCACCAGGACCAAAAGAGCAGAAACCCCTGTGCCGGAGGAGAGCATGAAGCTCCCTGACCCGACACCCGGAGGCGAATGCCAAGAGGAAAAGAGCCTTGGAAAATCAATCCTGAACCAAAGGGGCCACTACAAACCGAGGAGAAGGGAGGAAAAAGAGCACCCGGTCCAAGGACCAGGAGGGCTCAGGCAATGCATGAGCAGGCTGGAGGTGAAACAACGCACAAGACAACTTACGGAAAGGAGCAGACTTAACATCAATACTGAACGCAAGCTGGAGCGGCTCCGCCAGCGCCGCACGATAGGATGCAACAGTATTTGGCATAAGATGACGTCCTGAAACAAGCACGAAAGGAAGGACACAATAACCCTATCAGAGACCGAAGTACACCTATGCAGTAACAGGAAAACCTGGAAGGACCACCAGGAAAGCAGGCGATGATAACCTAAAAGATCTTGATGGGTATAACCATGTCTATATCTCTCCAGACCACACAGTTGAACAGCAAAAAAACGACACAGTACTATGAGGAAAGCTAAAGGAGTTAAGAAACTTAGATGCATACAAAAATTCAAAGCTAATGATCAGGAGAGGACGGGTGATCAAGATAATAGATGGAGGAGAGGACATAAGCCTCCACCCAGCCAGGCAGAACTAACCCTATTTATCTCGGAAGACGAACAGGCACAAAACCAAAGTGACAACGAACAGCTTACTAATGTACAGAATCTAGAAGCTATCACTCAGACCAATAGGAACAACAAAAGAAATTTAAAGTACTTCTACACTAATGTCAGAAGCCTAGTGAATAAATTTGAAGCATTGTGTGCACATGCTGAGGCCGAGACTCGAGACATCATTGGCCTAAGTGAAACTTGGGTACGAGAGGACATTAAGAGAAATAGGAGGAGAGGAGAGAAAAATTCCTCCTCCCAGGGTATCATTCACTGTTCAGAAAGGTCAAAACAGCAAGAGCAGGTGGTGTATTGTTTTATGTGAAAGAGAACCTGAATACAAGCACCAATAAGGAACTGAACACCATGGGATCCTCAGAGTCTTTATGGTGCAATATACTAGCTCAACATGGTAACATACTGACAGTGGGAGTATGCTACAGGGCTGACACAGCAACAGCAGAGGAAGTCACTGATCTGCATAATGTGATCAGTGTGGCATCACAAACCCAAACTCTTATAATGGAAGATTTTAACAACGAGAGAATGGATTGGGTAAATCTAACATCACAAGCTGAAGGAGATAAATTTCTAGACCCGGTGCAGGACTCATTTCTCATACAGCCTGTGGTTGAGCCCACTCGAGGTAAAAGTATTCTGGAACAGTGAGGGCATGATCAATCTAATTCAAGTAGGGAAAAAGCTCACTCTATCATGTGATGACAATATTCTAAGATAGAATACAATTACAGAAACTCTTGTAAAGGTCTAAGATGATGACCTTCTAGATTACCATCGAGGAAACTATCAGGGGACGAGAGAGGAATTGCAAAACACCCCATGGAGGGAGCTGATAGGTGATCAGAGCATGGAAACATCATGGAAAAATTTCAAAAAGGTCATTACTGAACTCGTACAAAGATATGTGCCAAAAAGGAGAAAGAAAAGAAAGGGAACTAGATGGATGACACAACTAGTAAAATGAGCACTAATAACTAAATGGAACCTCTGGAGACGGTATAAATCCATGATGAACATCATGGATTATGAGATACAGTGTATATAAAAGGGAATTAAATGCAGCTACCCAGGAAATCAGATTAACCAAAAGAAACTATGAAAGAAAACTTGCCCAAAACATAAAGGTAGATCCAAAATCAATCTATGCATATATATGAAGTAAAATCAAAACAAAGAACTCTGTAGGACCCCTAAAAGATGAGCCTAACCAAGTTATATTAGATGATAAAAGGGCAGCAAACACTCTTAATGAATACTTTACATCAGTGTTCACACTAGAAAGATTGAACGACATCCCATCACCCACACAAATGTTTGAAGAAGTGAAGAGAATGAATTAAGGGACATACCCATTGCATGCAACACAGTCAGGAAGAGCAATGACAAATTAAAAGACTCAAAAGCCCCAGGTGTGGATGGATTTCAATCCAAAATCATAAAGGAACTGGCAAATGCACTATGCATACCACTGAAATTCCTTTTCAGAAAATCCCTGGACCAAAGGATAGTTCTTCTGGATTGGAAATATGCAAATGTTACCCCCATTTAAAAAAAAAGGCAGAAAGCTCTCGGCAGAAAACTATCGGCCGATCAGCTTGACATCACACATCTGCAAGCTCATGGAGAGAATCCTATGGGAGGGAATCATACAACATCTCACAGAGAACAATCTTGTAAAATCAATAGAACATGGATTTTTTAAAAATAGATCCTGCCTCACTAACCTGCTGACATTTCTGGAAACGGTAACCGGCTATTCAGACAAAGGACTTCCAGTAGATGTAGCTTACATGGACTTTGCTAAAGCTTTTGACAAGGTACCACATAAGAGACTGGTAAGGAAATTACAGGCACATGGAATAAATGGGAGAATACTGGAATGGATAAAACAATGGTTAAAACATAGAAAACAAAGGGTCGTGCTAAATGGGAATGAATCTGATTGGTTAAATGTGCTAAGTGGGGTCCCACAGGGGTCCATTTTGGCTCCAACCCTTTTTGTCATATGCATCAATGCCATAGATGAGAATATTACAAACCACATCATCAAATTTGCAGATGACAATAAGATCTATGGTAAAGTGGGAAGTAAAAGTGATATCCAGACCTTACGAAGAGATCTGCATGAACTCCACAAATGGTCAGATGACTGGCAAATGCTCTTTAATGTCAATAAATGCAAGACCTTGCATGTTGGGGCATAACAATCCATGTCACAACTACCAAATTGACAACACTACCTTACAACAGATAGATGAAGAAAAGGACCATGATATCAGAATCCATCATTCATTAAAAGTTGCACAACAAGTGGGAGCATCAGTGAAAAAAGCGAACCAAACCTTGGGAATAATCAAGCGTATTTTTACCGCCTAGGAAAAGAAAGTAGTCGTTCAACTGTAAGTCTCTGGTGCACCCCCACCTGGATTATTGCATCCAGGCATGGAGACCTCATCTCCAGAAAGATATAGCTGCTCTGGAGAAGGTGCAACATTGGGCAACAAAAGTCATACCAGAGCTTAGTCATCTCTCGTATCAGGAACCGTGGAGGGCAACTGGGCTAACAACCCTGCAGACAAGGTTTTACAGGGCAGATGTAATAGAAACCTTCAAAATACTAAACAATTTGGACGATGTCGATTCGGACACTTTCTTCAAAAGGTCAGATGTAACACAATGTACTACATAGGTTAGGTGCATAATATTTTGAGCAGATGCTCTTTAGTTTTATAAGCATTGTAAATAGTAAGTCATGTAACCTATACCCAGTGATGTCACTGTTTGTTGTTGTAATAAATGCTATGTGAAGCCCACATTCGTTTCTCTTCCTGCTGAATTATATCAGCGGCAATGAAGGGCATAAGTGGCACACTGTAATAAGTGTGAAGTGAACTGTAAGTGCACAAGTAAACGCAAGTGCATAAGTGTACAGTGTAAGTGCACTGTAATAAGTGAAGCAGCTATAGGCAACCTCTCAAATGCACTTCACAATATTAACTGGGAATCTGAATTCAATAATACACAGGATATAAACTCATTAGCTAACCTTTTTCTCTCCAAAACTCTAAGCCTCTACAACACTCGTTGTCCCCTCCTTACCAAACAAGTAACTGACAAAAGAATAAAAAATCCGTGGCTCACAAGTGGCATTTTAAAATCAATCAACAAAAAACATGAATATGAAAAGCAATTTAGGATTGGCCTAGTTACTAAGGAAGTAGTTAAAAGGTACTCATCAGTGCTTACCAGTATCATAAGAAAAGCTAAACTTTCATATTATGAGAATAGATTCAAAGAAGCAAATGACAACATGAAAAGTACATGGAAAACCATCTCTAATATCCTAGGAACTAAACAACACTCCCACAACCAGATAAAACTCTCTAAGGATGGCTATACTCCGTCAACCGATTTACAAATGGCAAATGAATTTAATAGCTTCTTTTCACTGGTTGGTGCTAACCTTGCCAGAAAAATCCCCCAGACTCTCACACATATCAACACATATCTCTCAGGCAGCTATCCAAACTCTCTTCTCCTCTCACCAGTCAGCCCAACAGATGTTGTGTCCATCATACACTCACTAAAAACCAAAGGTGGGAACATCAGTGAAATCCCATCCATTGTATACAAGAGAGCCTCCCATGCCCTAGCGCCACCCAGAGCTCTGCTGTTCAACAAATCCCTAGTGTCATACCTTCCCTGATATCCTTAAAAAAGCAAGAGTAATGCCAGTTCATAAAGGAGGCAATCCAGCAGACATAAACAATTATAAACCAATATCAAACCTACCCAAATATAAAAAAATATTTGAAAAAATTATCTACAAACAGCTCTACTCCTACCTCGTAAAATTCAACATACTCAGCCCCTGTCAGTTTGGCTTCCGCTCCCAAAAGAGTACCAAGGATGCAATTATTAGTCTCCTTGATATAATTTACTCAGCCCTTGACAAAAATGAGTTTCCGATTGGACTCTTCATTGACCTGAGAAAGGCCTTTGATACTGTTAATCACAACTACCTCTTACGTAAACTCCATCATTATGGAATCCGAGGCCATGCCCTGGACTATATCCAATCCTATATTAGTGATAGACACCACTATGTAGCCATCAATGATATAACCTCTCCCACTCTACCAATAACCGTTGGAGTGCCACAGGGCAGCATCTTGGGACCTCTCCTATTTCTTATATACATCAATGATCTGCCTAATGTCTCTTAACATTCTTAAACCTATATTGTTTGCTGATGATACTACCCTCATCTACTCAAACCCCAACCCACATACACTAAATAATGTTGTTAATAAAGAACAAAAAAAAAAAGTCCACTTATGGATGTCAACCAAGAAACTCACTTAACATAGAAAAGACCTACTACATCTTATTTGGAAGCAAATCAACAACGAAGCTGAAGCAATTCAGCTTCAGATAGACAATGTAAACATTAGTAATAAAAATGATGGAAAGTTTTTTGGTCTATACTCAACTTCAGCACCCACATGTAACACATAACTAAGAAAGTCTCTAAAACAGTTGGTATACTCTCCAAAATCAGATATTATGTACCTAACTCTGCTCTCATCTCATTATATTATGCACTAATCTATCCCCATCTTAATCTGCTATCAGAATAATAACAAATTCTGCTTTCAGACAACACTCAGCCCCATTGTTTAAACCCCTAAACATGCTAAACATAAACTCCCTTCACATATTCTCTTGTGTCAATTACATTTACAAAACCCTGTTCTTAAATGTAAACCCTACTCTGAAACTCTCCCTGGACAGATGTAATAGGGCCCATAATCACCACACCAGAAATAAATATCTCTTTGATATCCCCAGAGTCAAAATTAATCTGTGTAAACACTATGCAAATAAAGGGACCTAGTCTATGGAACTCACTCCCTAATGAATTGAAAAGCTGCCCAACTTTTCCGTCATTCAAAAACAAAACTAAAAAGTACCTAATTTCATCTTCATAGTTTCCTACCTTGTTGCTTTAAAATTGCACTGTATCTAGTGTTACCCAATCTCTCAATCTTTATGTACCTAATCCAAACAACTTTACCATTGTGATCATTGCTGTCTTCTTATATACACTATCAATCTGCTGTATGGTGCCTATTAATCTTGTCTAAATTACCAATCAAGCTGTCAATGCAATCAATCAGAGCTACCAATGTTCTTTAATATACCTACTAATCTCTCCCATCTCATTTTTCTTTTTTCTTGCAATGTACCTGTTATCATTTTATTAATTCTGCTTGAATTTACCTACTTAAAATTATCTGTTAGATTAAGGACCTGCCCAAAATGCTGCGTATACTAGTGGCTTTACAAGATTGTAAATACCATGCTATGTATCCTCACAAACCCAATATACCTTCTTGAATATAAATAAATAAATAAATAAATAAGTACATGAACCCAAGGTGCATCCCAAACCAGACAACACCAGCAAGCACTTAGAGAAATCAACACTAAACTCATGCAGCATGAGGCAAACAGCTGTTCAGGGTCCACTCAAGTGTGGCTTGTAACCACACACTTGTGAAGCTAATACTCGAAACAAATACCTATTTTATATTCCAAGAGTGCAACTTAACCAAACTAGAAATGCTCTGCAAATCATGGGACCCAGAATGTGGATTGACCTTCCCAATCATGTCAAAGACTGTCCCTCTCTCAACCAGTTTAAGAGAAAACTAAGTACTGTACTACCTAATAAACACCATGTAACCTACTTTATTTCCTAAATGTCAACCTATGTCTTGTTATTTTCAAACAATATTGATTAATAACCAACTTGTATAACTGCTGATATCTGCCATGTATAAACTTAAAAGAAAACTGTAGTCGTCTGTTTATTTAGTTAAAATTACTTCTGCTGTTCTGTTTCAATTTCTGCTGTTCCATCTATCATGTAATTATCATCATCATTCTTTTTTTTATCTTTTTCAATTCATTTTATGCTTTTGATCTCAATTACAGTACAGTAGTTTTAAATTTTAGTCTAAGTGTTTTCCCACATCTAGCCGAAACACTGTGCGTATTAGTGGCTTTAGGCATAGTATGTACTAGCTCTATCTATAAATCCATCATTCTATTTGTAACTAATTTTGAATGTATGTACTTTTACCTGAATAAACATTATTATTATTATTATTATTATTATAATATTAAATATAAAATAATACACAAGCAAATAGCCCCCCAGGGCAGGGTCCAAAAGATGACTGGCACTTATAAGGAAAAATCATAACCCAAAGGGCAAGAAAAAAGTTGGAAGAGCACTACACACAGTAGCACTAGGCTAATGTTAAAAAGGGTCAACTTCCTGAGCAACCTGCTTCTGATGCTGCCACCTCATGCTGATGGTGGTAGCATCAGAAGCAGTAATATTACATAATGTTCAGTAAAATTACCTAACTAATGGATGTTTTGTTTTCTGTTTTGTCTTGCTCTATCTTGTGGCTATTTCCTCAGTTAGTGATACTGTAAGTATTCTCTGCTCTCTGCACCTCTGTGAGGGGACCAGGTTTCGGCTTCTGGTCTCTGATAAGCTACTAATGACTCGCAAGGGCCTGGTGCAATTTAACAGCTGTGGCAATTTTTTTTTTATTTATATATAGAAGAATTCTTACATTCTTGTACAACCACTAGAACACATAGCATTTCGGGCAAATCCTTAATCGTATGTTCCCCGGAATGCAACCCCACCAAATCGTTTAATAACCAGGTACCCATTTTACTGTTGGGTAAATAAAGGCTACAGTTAAGGATTGATGCCCAGTAATTCCTCCCCGGCCAGGATATGAATCCATGACAAAGCGGTAGCAAAACACCAGGCGAGTGTCTTACCAACTACACCACAGGGACTGATCCAGAATGATTAGCAACAGGAAGTCACCTTGGAGCCCTCACAGAAAAGAAGCTATTGAACAAATATTGAAGGGTATATAAACATGCATAATAAATGGATGCTAAAATGAATAGCTGAGAAAAGGTTAATTTCAACAAGTCAAATATAAATGCTTGTAATAATACATTATCCTTCATACTGCAGAATAAATTTAATGCTTTAGATGTATGTATGTGAAATATATGAACAAAGATTATGCTCACCCTAGCAGAGGAACTGATGCTGGGCTGGTCTGGTTTTTTATTCTTCTGCTCGCAAGAAATATCAATGATAGCTGCTGTCTTAACATTGAGTTGCTTCTTTAGTGGCAATAATGTCAGTGAGTAATCTGACGAGGAGGAGGCTGACCCTTCCTTGCTGCTGACACTTGTGCTGCCTCCCACACTACCTTTCCCAACACTAAGCTGTCGTGCTGACTCACTCTTGCTGACATCTGAGGCATGGGAAGGAGGTGAGAGAGCTGACTCTGTCTTACTTATTTCACTAGGTGCAGGGGACATACGGCCAGCAGTGCTGGAGTCTGGGGTAGGCAAAAGGTCCTGAGTTAGGGAAAATCCCTTTTGGAGGGGGTAGTCACTCTTGAAGGGAGGAAAAGAAGAAGAGGAAGATTCTGGGCGAGATACAGAATCTGATTTGGAGGCACTGGAAGCAGGCCGTGCCACAATACCTGAATCCTCAGAGGCAGCCACACTGCGAGCTTCACTTCCAGGTTTCAACACTGTCTCCTCAGGCACAGGTGGCAGGCTTTCCTCCATAGATTCAAATTCTGGCTCAGGAGGAACTGGTGGTGCAGATGAAGGTGGTGTGGCTGGTGAATTATCCTCTGGCAGTAGCTTCCGACGAGCAGGCAGTGGTGGAGGGCTGGATGGACAAGGTCCACTGATACCAGAGTTGCTGGCAATACTATTACCATTATCAACATGTTTATCAGAGAAGGATGCACCACTGCGGGTTCTGTGCCTTGCTGCTTCTGCTTCGGGTAGGTCAGAGGGTCGAGTAGTGACTGTGGAAGAAGAAGTAGTAGTCGTAGAGGTGGTGGGCTTGCCGATAGATGACTCCTCAGAGGAGTTGCTGTACTCTTGACTAGATGAAGTGTTAGACTCGGTGGTGGTGTGGGCATCAGTGTCACCCAGGGACAAAGTAGATTCTCTTACATTGCCATATGTCTCCTGGAAGTCTCGCGCACTAAGCTCAGGCACTTTTCGCACTGTCTTAACCTTCCGTTTGGAAGGCCATCTTGGTTTAATAGAAAACTTATGGAGGAATCCTTTACGTTTGTACACAGGTGTCACTCCTCCAGATGTGTCCTTGATGGTACTCTCCATGCCCTCCCCATCGCCCAGGTGCCGCTGTCCACAAATATCAGAGACATCCGCGGCAGCGGCGCCCGGGGATGTCTCATTTGCTAAAAAGTGCTTATGGTCAATGTTGTCTGCAAGATGCAGCCGAAGATGGTGTGGATGGTCAGTGCCATGCAAAAGATCTACTTGCTTCAAACATGTTGAGTCTGCACCACTTTCACTGGATGTAGTAGTTGCCTCACCTCCACGTACTGAACTCTCTCCTTCATCATGGCGGGCACGAGGGCCACGTTTTTGGCGCCGATCATGGGGCAGACGGAGTGCCTGAGCTTCTCCACTACTGCTCTCCTCACTGGCCCGCGGGGGCGCCACTCCCCGGGGCCCAATCTGAGGGTCCAGTTGCCTAGGATTATCATCAGGTGGGGTATCACTTTCATCACTAGAAGGTTCAATTACTTCCAACACTGAACAAGAGCCACTTTCAGATGTTAATGCTAGCTCCCTTAGCCTAGCACTGACTTCCTCTTTACCTAATCTTTCTCCACTAGGTGAGTTTCCAGCTAACTGTTCACTGATTAATCCTAAACCAGGGCTCAGACTGGCATCAGCCCAGTATGGTCGCCCAGGACTTTCCTTTGATTTGGAAACTGACTTTCTTGACCTAGAAGATATTGGTGATTGCTTGTGATCAATGGTTGGATCAGGATTATCTGCTAGGTTAGCTTCACTTCGGCTTAAGTAATCTGGCTCCTGAACCTGTTCACTGTGACCAACACGAGGTGATAAGGCTTCCAATCTAGCTGGAAGTGTTTCTGAGCGTACATCAATACCGCCGCTTGCAGGGGAGCGTATTGTGGTAGATGAGATAGTAGCAGCTCGTGTGGGTGTTGAATGAGCAGGTGAAGCAGTTGCAGCATAGTCATCAACTCCCTCATACACATCTTCCTCCTCACTAAATGGGAAAAGTGAGACAAGGGATTCCTCAGAAGAGCAGAGTGATGGTAGATCACCTAGGCGGCAATCCCCTCCCTGTGCCCGAACAGAACACAGCTTTGCCCTGCATTATTAAACTATATTAGACTTAAAATTTATAACAACCAGTAATATATACTATATCTAAAAATATCCAATATAAATTTCATATTCCACCAATATTTCAAAGTTGAGCCTTATACTCCAAGGGTGAAATCTTGTAACTCCTAACTTGTCTTCACAGTTAATTGATATTGTATTTCTTGAACAGTAAAAGCAAGTGACAAGCTTTCAGATTTAATTCATGAGTACAGGGTTCAACTTGCAACCTCTGGCATGAAACTGAGAAACTTAATTTTGTACCTTTTTCTGTGGAGAGCCCCTTCGGCTTCCTGGAGCTATATCGGGCTGATGTGTATATATTAGACCGTGGCAACAGTCAATCAAAGGAGTTCTAAGCCTACCGGGGACCAGAGTCAGAACCTGGCCCCCCTCAAGAGAGGTACGAGGAGCAATGACCTAAAGACACTCCTGTGTAATTAGAAGCAGTATTTGTTTGCCATCTACCAGGTCAGGCACTCAGAAAGGTAGGAATTTCAAAACAAACTACTGCTGGTCAAAAAATTGCAAACCAAAAGCCAAACTAGCAAACAGAACTCCCCAATCAAAAACAAGGAAACAAACATGACATCACTACAACCCCCCCCTCCCCGGGAGGGGGATGAAGGGGCATCCCAGACCTCCAGCCAGCAACTCTCCTCAGTTCAAGAGGCTGTTGTGTTGGTGACGGTCGATCACTCTGGCTCCACTCTTTGCGCAGTGCTGCAGTTCAGGGTTGTTGCTCTATTTTGGTGGCATGTGAGCTAGCAGTAACACAAGAGTACTGGGGCTGCATGCACCTAGGGCTACCTTCCCTAGGTGCCCCATAAGTACTGCCTTTGCGGCCTCAGGGTTATCTTCCATGAGCCGTTCAGGAGCAGCTACCTCCGTGTGGTTCTGTTGCTGCTCGGTGATTGCCCGCCCTTGGGGGTTCATCTGGGGAGGTTCTTACTCCTGTTTGCCCTTGGGTGTAGGAGGTAGTTTCATCGCTGGCTGGGGCGCTAAGGACTCTGCAGCTGTCTGATATATGCATAGCGACCGGTTCTGTTCACCTGAAAACGTTGTGCTTTTGCGGGGGTTTTCTTTTGTTTTTCTTTTGATTTGCCTGGTGGGGGTCTGCCTTGTGTGATGGTAGGACCACCTGTAGGATTTTGGTGGCCCCTCCACTAGGTCCCCGTGCTTGCACACATCGCAGGGGTTCAGCTTTTAGTTCTTTGCTTGGTACTAGGTTTGCTTTTGGTAGCTCTGGGATAACTGGTTAGCAGTACCTCGCCTGGGCTTCCCTTAGCAGGCAGCCTAAAGGCTCTGGAAACCCCCTTTGAGGCTCAGTGGTTCAATGTAGGAGACCTCTAAGTTCCACCTCGCCTTGTGCGAACTTGAAGGGGCCCATGAGTTAGTTTTTTAAATGTTGTTCAATGTCAACAAATCTTTTCTGGGGGAAGCCCCTATGGCTCCCAGGAGCTATTCATGGCTGATATGGATACCCTAACTATTTTGCATCAGTCGATGTGGGTGGAGTTTCAGGCCTACCAGGGACCATGAGCCAGAACCTGGCCCCCCTCACAGAGGCACGAGGAGCAATGGCCCAAAGAAATGCACATGTGATTTGGAGCATTCTATATCTGCCATCGATTGGGACAAGCACCCAGAAAGGTAAGCGCCAAAAAACAAACCCCTATTCTGGTTAACAACAAAAATCGTCAAACGAGTGGACAGAACTCCCCAAAAGAATGACGTCACATGAGCCGCACCTCATATCTGTGCAGTGCTCTGCTTCCTGGGAGGGGAAAGGGGCAGCCCCAGACCCCCGTGCTGGCAATCCCCACCCCAGTTCCTCAGCTGATGGGATCGTGCACAGTCGTGTGGCTCCAGTCTTCTCTCAGTGCTGTTCATTGTCTTCAGTGCTCCTCTTACAGTGATCATGTGAGCTGGGAGTAATATTCTCAGGTACTTGGGCTGCATGGGCTTAGGGTCTCCTTCTCTGAGTGCCCTGTAAGTACCACCCTTGGGGCTTGGGGTTCTCTTTTACAAGACTCCTTGGGTCTACCTCTGTTGGCCTTTCGCTGCTTGGTGTTTGGCCGCCCCGAGTGTGTGGGGGTTTTCCTCCCTTTTTTGTCTTTGGGTAGGTGATAGTTATTGCACTGGTGGGGCGTAGGGTACTGCGTAGTTAGTTTTCACCTATAACAGCGGCCGGCTCTGTTCCCTCTGGGTACGTTGTCCACTTGTGTGGTTTTTCTTTTGTTTTTGTTTTTGCCTGGTGGGGGTTTGCCTTGTGTTCTCCCACCCTCCTTATATTAGGGGTCTTTTTGTGTGGTGGCACCCCCTGCTTCGCCCTCGTGAGTGGACACGTCCCGTGGTTTCAGCTTTTAGCAGTTTGCTTGGTGCGCCGGTTAGCAGTGGATAACCCTTAGCAGATCCAGTCTAGGGGCCCTGGAAAATCCCGCGGGGGCTGTCGGGTCCAATAGAGGAGACTCTTGTGTCCCCTCTCGCTTTGTGCGAGTTTGAGGGGTTGCTCTGTCCTCTTGTCTCAGGGCGACACTCAATGTTTTTGCCTCCGTCATGCTGCCTGTTGGGTCGGTGACACATTCGACCCTGAGTTCTGTGAGCTCTGTTGCTTGTTTGTGACTCAATTCAAACAGACTGATGACGATTTTCTTCGGGTGCAGTAGCACATGCATGGCAGGGTAGGTTTAGGTTATTGCAATGCACTCAGGTGGTCGCTTCCTCGGATGCCCCTGCTTTGCCTATAGGGACTCGGACTTGGGGGTGTTGGTCACCTCAGCCTTGGTTTTGTCTACGCCCCCTCGTTCTTCCCCTTATGTAGTTCATTCGGTTCCCCCCCCCACCTGCTTTCGGCCCCTAAGCATCTGAGGACTTCGGGGTCGGGGCAGGGTTTAGAGGTTTCTGAGACTTGGGCAATTTTGGGGGTTGCCCCATCCGGGGTAGCTGCGGAGGCATTCGAGTCTGTTCCTCTTGCCAATGCTCTGGGGTCTGACCAGTGGGCCCCTTTCCTTCCGGCTCTTTCGGCTGACCCCAGCTTTTTCTTGTGAGGCCGGGGCTTTGGAGGATGACTCGGCCCCGGGGGCCTGGAGTGGAGGTTCCCAGGGTTGGGGAGGAGCTGACTTGGGGGCCTTAGGCTCCATTGGACCCAGCCTGGATTTTCCGTCCTTCTGAGTGGGGCTTACTGTTGCAAGGAGTGAGGTTTTCTTTTCCCCCATCTGCGTATGATTTGGACTTGGGTTCTGCTCCTCCCCGGGTTCGGTTCCGTGTCCCTGTGGATTCTTCGGTTCCGTCTTTCTGGAGGTTTTCGGCTTCCCGCATCTCGCCTCCTGAGGTGCGGTTGGCCATTGAGGCTTACCTCCTGCGTGACCTGGAGTATGGCTCCATAATGGATCCTTCTTCATTCAGGTTTGGATCATCGTGTCCTTACTGGGTGCGTTATGAGGTTCCGGGGTCGTCCTGGCTTGCAGACTGCCCCTTGTTTTAGTTGGATGCTTGGGACTCGTTCTGTCGGACATGCATGTTTGAGTGGCGCGAAGCGTTGACGTTGGTCCAGGTTTACTGGGGGGGGGGGGCAATTTTGCGCATCTTAATAAGTGCCTTTTCGCTCCTGCCCTATTGCGGGATATTGGTGCGGTTCAGCTTCATGTGCAGGTACCTTCCCTGTCGGCTGTGCTTGTTGTCGAGGACTTACGTGCTTGTGGCTTTTTAGCTTCGGTCCTGCATTTCTTTTCCCCTACTGGAGCAGTCTTCGGATTGGCTTACGGAGGATGTAGAGGTGCTTGGGACTGTTCCTGGGTCTGGCCCCTTAGTCTCTGCTGCTCGTGCATCGTCTGCTCTTTTGAAGCTGTTTGCGCTGATCCTGCGAGAGGTGTTGCTACGGTTTTTTGCTGCGCGTTTCTCGTGTCGACAGGCTGTACTCGCTTCCTCCTTAGAATCTGCTTGGGCCCTGGTTCTTAGGTTGTCTTCTCCTTTTTTGTCCTTTGCCTTTTGAGGCCTCTGCGGTTGAGCATTATATTCAGGCGGCTTCTTCCACTTGCCGCCATATGTCTGAATTGTTGGTGCTCCACGGGAACCGGGGGGTTCCCTACCCGCAAGGTCGTGCCAGGGTTCGCGGTTTCGTTCGTCGGGGTCGGCCACAGGTGTTGGGTTCGGTGCTGGTGCCGCCTGCGGTCCTGCCTGTGCCTGGTCGGCACGGTGTTCGCTCTGCACGCCGGTCGGGTTCTCGTAAGGGGCAGCGGACCTTTTGCGGTTCGCCTCAGGTGGGTTTCCCACCTGTTCCCAGTTCCGAAACAGGACTGTGCGGACCTGTGGTTCATTCTGGACTTGTCCCATCTGAGTCCTTGGGTTTTGTGCCCCTCATTTCGGATGACCACTCTGTCCCAGGTCCGGCTTATGTTGGAGCCGGACGATTAGATGGTGTCCCTGAACCTCAAGGACAGGTATTGGCACATCCCTATTCATCTGGGGTTCCGGGACTGGCTCGGTTTTCTTATGGGGCGTCAGAGTTACCGCTTTCGTTGTCTCACGTTCAGGTTGAATCTGGCACCTTGTATGTTCACACTCCTTACCCAGGTCGTATTCACTTAGTTGTATTCACCTAGTTGTGCTTGCGGGGGTTGAACTCTGCTCTTTCGGCCCACCTCTCAACTGTCAATCAACTGTTTCTAACTACTACTACTACTATTATTTTATTTTTTATTTCACATCACACACACACACACACCAGGAAGCAGCCTGTGACAGCTGACTAACTCCCAGGTACCTATTTACTGGTAGGTAACAGGAGCATAGGGTGAAAGAAACTCTACCCAATGTTTCTCGCCGGCGCCTGGGATCGAACCCGGGTCCACAGGATCACATGTCCAGCGTGCTGTCCGTTCGGCCAGCCTGCCCCCTTATCGTGGTGGTCCGTCTGTGTCTGTTAGGTGTTCGGGTGTTGGCTTACCTCGACGACTGGCTGGTTTGGGCTCCCAGTCGGCCCGTGTGTCTGCTCGCCAGGGATTTGGTGCTTTCCCAGCTCGCAGGGTTCACGTTCCTGGTGAACTGGAGGAAGTTCCAAACCAGTTCCCTCCCAGGTTCAGTCCTGGCTGGGTCTTGTGTGGGACTCTCAGACCGCTTCCTTGTCTCTTCCTCTGGTGTCTCTCCTATGGCTGCGGTTCTGCCTGTGGTTGTGGGGGGGGGGGGACGGACTCCCGGGTCACACGGCGGTTGCCCGAGGGTCTGTGCGGGAACCTGAACTTTGCGATGTTGGTCTACCCGCCGGGTCGAGTTTGGCTTTGTCAGCTGTTCTGGTTCCTTCGGGAACGTCCCTTCCGCCTCTCTTGCAATCGCTGGGTTCGTCCCGCGGAGGCCTTGTGTGGGCTGCTGCATCGCCGGCTTCCTCTTCGGGTTTTCTGGGGTTCTGTGCCTTAGTGCCTACCCAAGCCCTCGCTTGATGTGTTCACGGACGCGTCATCTCTCGGCTAGGGCTTTGTGACCAGTGCTCACCTCTGTGGCAGAGGACGCGCTTTGGGTTAACCCAGTTTCCCTTCTTCCCTATTCCAGGGCGCAGGTCTCCCAGGTTGTTTGCAGGATTATTCGGTCCAGCCAGCCTGCGGTCTTTCCCTGTGCCCACACCGTTTGTAAGTTCGGCATTCAGCTGCTGTTTTGGTAATGTCCTGGCCTATCTTTTGGGCACTAGGCTTTTGAAGATTAAACAGGGTCCTGGTTGCACGTTACCTTGTTAATGTTCCTAGTCCTTTTCGGGCGTGTATAGCCTTGGGTCGCAGGTTGCGGCCTGTTGTCTCGACTTTGAGTTGAGGAGCGAGTGACGAACGCCTCCCAGGTGAGTCCCTATTCTTCTTATCTTTGGTTAAGTAGCTCCGGGGAGCCAAAGGGGCTCCCCACAGAAAACCAGTTTTGAATGTAATGAAACGCCATTTTCTGGGTGAGACCTGGAGGCTCCCCCGGCATCCCTCCCTCCCTCCAATCAGCGTGTTTTTTTTTCATGTTTTTGATACTCAGCCTCTGAACTGAGGAGAGTTGCTGGCATGGAGGTCTGGGACCCCCCCCTTTCCCTCCCCGTCCCCTTCCCAGGGAGGAAGGGGGGTTGCGCAGACGGATGAGCGGCGGTTGTGGTGACGTCATGTTTGTTTCCTTGTTTTTGATTGGGGAGTTCTGTTTGCCAGTTCGGCTTTTGGTTTGCAATTTTTTGACCAGCAGTAGTTTGTTTTGAAATTCCTACCTTTCTGAGTGCCTGACCTGGTAGATGGCAGACAAAGACTGCTTCCAATTACACGGGGGTGTCTTTAGGCCATTGCTCCTCGTGCCTCTCTTGAGGGGGCCAGGTTCCGGCTCTGGTCCCCGGTAGGCTTAGAACTCCTTTGATTGATGTTGCCATGGTCTAATACATACACATCAGCCTGGTATAGCTCCGGGGAGCCTCCGGGTCTCACTCAGAAAATGGTGTTTTATTACATTCAACGCTGGATTTTTAAGTACAGTACTGTAATGGGGGAAAACCAGCTTTGAATGTAATGAAATGCCAGTTTCTGGGGGACCCCAGGAGGCTCCCTGAAGCTATTTGAACTGATATAGTGCTATATTAGTTGAGGTCATCAGTTACAGAGTCCTTAAGCCTACCAGGGATCATGAGCCAGAACCTGGCCCCATCAGATAAGTATCTGTTAGATTAAGGACCTGCCCAAAACGCTGCATATACTAGTGGCTTTACAAGACTGTAAATACCATGCTATGTATCCTCACAAACCCAATGTACCTTCTTGAATATAAATAAATAAATAAATAAATAAATAAATAAATAAATAAATAAATAAATAAATAAGTACATGAACCCAAGGTGCACCCCCAAACCAGACAACACCAGCAAGCACTTAGAGAAATCAACACTAAACTCATGCAGCATGAGGCAAACAGCTGTCCTGATCCACTCAAGTGTGGCTTGTAAACATACACTTGTGAAGCTAATACAGTACACGTAACAAATACCTATTTTATATACCAAGAGTGCGACTTAACCAAATTAGAAATGCTCTGCAAATCATGGGACCCAGAATGTGGATTGACCTTCCCAATCATGTCAAAGACTGTCCCTCTCTCAACCAGTTTAAGAGAAAACTAAGTACTGTACTATCTAATAAACACCATGTAACCTACTTTATCTCCTAAATGTCAAACTATGTCTTGTTATTTTCAAACAATATTGATTATTAACCAACTTGTATAACTGCTGATATCTGCCACTTGGGAGGGAGGGGGGGGGGGGGGAGTTGGATGACATGTTGTTTGTTATCTTTCTGGGGGAGTTCGTTTGCTATTTTGAGAGGTAGCTTGCATATTTTAACCAGACAGTAGTCTGTTTGATGCGCCGACCTTCCTGGGTCCTTCCCTGGTCAATAGCAAGTATGACATCTTTTAAATGTAAAGTGCTCAGAGGCCATAGCTCCCTGCGCCTCTCTGAGTGGGCCAGATTCTGGCTCGTGGTCCCCAGTACGCTTGAGGACTCCTTTGACTGATGACCCCAATTAATATAGCGCTATATCAGTTCGGATAGCTTCAGAGAGGCCCCGTGGCTCCTCACAGAAAATTTATATGCCTTAATTAATCCCTCAGAATACTCTACAGTCTAAGAATATCAGTTATAGAAACAATACAGACATGGAAAAGGTTCATAGCTGGGAAGATGGTATAAGAATAATGATATAACATTGTTGATATTGTGATTATCTTGACCACTTTAAAAGTTTATAAATATTCAATGTTGAAAGACATAATGTAAAACTAGACTAATTAAAATATACAAGAACAATATTTTTAATTGTCATGAGGAAAAAATTTATATATATTTTTATGCAAATGAACTTTTCATCCAAAATTTTTTTTAAAGAAGCAAACTTGGTAATAAATAATTATAAAAAAAAGTTGATAAAGATTTGAAAGAGTTTCACTTTAAATAAACATTAACATATAATACAATTTAGTTGAATTAATAGAAATTAATTTAATAGTATGAAATGCCAGTGCCATTAAAATTAACTATATTTATTTGATTCTTTTTAAAATAAAACAATATTATTAACCTGAAGACATCCAATGGATGATGTGCAGTGGCAACTGTCCGGTGACTTCGATGTCTGAGTTTCTTCCAGGCTTCCTCTACTAGAAGCATCCGGTGCTCCATGTCTACAAGGGAGGATCCAAACCATGTCTTCTGTGCTCCCTGCCACCGCTCATGCAACCCATTTACATACTCTATAACTGACTCCACTTGTTCCCTGGGATAAGCAAGGAACCTTAAGATGCATAAGTTTTGTAGCAAAGAACAGGACAAAATATATGTATATAAAAAGCATTGGTTGCATAATGGGATTGCAAGAGCCCCATACTTGTTTCGTGAGCAATGCATGATAACGACACAAAAGGAATCTTAGTAATTTAAGTTCCATACAGTAATAACAAAAAAGATAAAGACTTTGAGCTGATGCTACAAGTTGTAAAAACAACACTGGAAAATGAATCTTTGTGGCTCACCGTGCATGCGTGGACTGCCTAACCCCATTAACACGATCCCTGAGAGAGTTGTTTTCTTCAGCTAGGACTTGTAGTGCCATAATGATGTTGTCATGAGCCTCTACCATGTGTTCATGGAGGCGAGACAGCTCACGCACCACCTCCTCCCTCTCTTTAACTAGCCTTCGAGCCACACTCAAAACTTCTCTGCAAGTCCCAATCATAATTTATTAGTAAAGAATGAAAAGTATAAATTTAATCCAATAAGTAACATATGCAGTAATTTTCTGTACTTTACAGTGCACTATATGGTATAAATATTGTTTATTCTCATTAAAAAACTGTGAATGCATTGAACATTCAACTAGCTTCAACACCACTAAAGGCCCCATTCTAATTTAGAAAGTATAAAAAATATTAACTTATTTTACTGTCTGAAAAATAACCACTTTTCAGCCACAATTAAGCAAGAACAATCTGGCTTACTTGAAATTAACTCTGAGATCATGATTGTCTGCCATTGCTGCCTCCAGCTCCGCTTCTCTTCGTGTGAGGTCAGTAGCCAAAGCAAGGCCAGATTCATGGACACACAAGTACTCTGCACAAGCTAGATGGCCACGCACTACACACACTTCCCATGCCTTCTGACCCATGTCATTCTGCAAGGATCTCAAAATGATACTTTTGGTTGACATATTACAGTACTACACTGTACTGTACTTTAGGATTGATAATAATGAACATACCTGAATGAAGAAAAACAACAGTTTAATTTGAAAACACTGCATAAAAACATTCTTGTTAAATAATATTGCAGTACGCTTTGCAACTTAAGTGGCTTTATACTAATGTGCAAACTCTCTACCTTCAAATATACCTCTGTATTATATTCTTATGTATGAATATTTTATGAATCAATTATTATAATTATTATTATTATTATTATTATTATTTTTATTATTATGATGATGATGATGATAAAGCTAACACAAACAAATGTATATTAATTTGTAATTTTTTCTTTAAGCAACTTTATGATAGATTTATGTGAGTTCAGGCTGGTAATCCATTATTTAATGTCAAGAACCAAGAGCATATACACAATTTATCTTTCAGAATTAATGACAAATCCTATTGAAAAATTATGTTAATTTGTTTTCTAACAATGCAAATATGGCTATATTGCAGACGCTTAAATTTTATAAGAAAACGTCTTTGAAAACTCCATGCATAAAATGTTAAAGACTAAAGAAAGTTAAAATGTATATTGAAAACTATAGAGGTTAACATAAAAATCACATATGCAAATTATAGCCATCTACTTGAGCAAAATAAATGACACAAAACTGTACATTTTTTACCCCGTTATGGATACAATATTTCTCAGGCTATTTATTGACAGGGGGTCTTAGGTCATTTATTTAGATGGATTTCTGCCAATCAACAAAGAATAAAAGCAAAACTGAACCTAGGTACAAGAATAATTTTTAAACTAAGAGAAGATTTAGTGTGCATACCTTCAGTGTTACATCAGCTCCATGCTGTAAGAGGATGGAGCAAACCCTTGAGTTGCCAGTTCGAGCAGCAAGGTGGAGAGCTGTATTGCCATTGTGGTCTTTGTTGTCAAGGGGTACCTCATGAGCCATCATGTATTCCACCAACCATCCAACAACCTGTTAGAAGGGATGTCAACCGATATTTTGTAAAAAAAACTGAGTCGAATGTAATGAAACGCCATTTTCTGGGTGAGCCCCTGGAGGCTCCCTGGAGCTATCGGACTGATATTAGCTATATTAGTCTGAGGCTTCAGTCGATTGGAGTTCTGCCTTACCGGGGACCACAAGCCAGAACCTGCCCCCCTCCCCCCCCCCCCTCAGAGTGGCACAGGGAGCAATGGCCCAAGGAAACCCCACTGTTTTTGGGAGTATTCCACCTGCCAACGACTGGGGTTAGGCACCCAGAGAGATAGGCGTCCCAAAACAAACACCACCTGGTGTTTGCAAAATTGCAATGTAAAACCGAACAGAGACCCAGAACTCCCCCCAAAAGAAACAAGGAAACAAGCAAACCCTGGACCAGGATTTTCCTGGTCCAGGGTTCACCTGGTCGACCTGTTCGACCTCCAAAACCCCCGCAACCAAATGTCAGCCCAGAACATGTTCCCAAACACAGCAGCCAGAGCAGCATATTTACAAACATCAGGCACAAGGGTAAACCACAGGCTGACTAGACGAAATGACTGCGGATAACCTGAGAGACCCGAGCCCTGGAACAGGGAACGGGGAAAAGCTGATCAACTGAAAGCGCGTTCCCGGCCACAGAAGCCGAGACACGCAGGTAACGGCAAAGAGCCACAACTGGACACAGCACATGATGCAGCCCCGGTCAAACTAACCAAGCCTCAATAACCCACGGATCCCTCCCGAAGCCCGCTGTCTCAGTTTTCGCCAGACAAGAAGGAGACAGCTGCAACTGAATAAACCATCTACCAGGACCGAACGAACAGAAACCTCTGTGCCGGAGGAGAGTATAAAGAACACCAACCCGACACCCAGAAGCTAAAGCCAACAGAAACAAAGCCTTCTAAAAGCAGTCTTGGACCAAAGGGGCCACCACAAACCGAAGAGAAGAGAGAAAGGAGAGCACCCAGTCCAAGGACCAGGACAGCTCAGGCAGCACAAGAGCAGGCCTGAGGTAAAACAAAGTATGAGAAAGCTTACGAAAAGGGGCAGAAGTGACATCCACCCCGAATGCAAGCTGGAGAGGCTCCGCTTGCACACACAAGAAGAGGCGACAGTTTTCAGCATAAGATGACAGTCCTGGAAAGGCCAAGAAAGGACAAAACAACCCAAATGAAAACAGAAGACAACCTATGAAGAGAGAGAAAATGGTAAAAGGAACACCAAGAGACTTCATACTGTCACTGAGACAAAGACAGCAGGTCTTTGCCACCATGAACAAGGCCACCTGATCACCATACAAGAGGTGATATACCCGCGCCAAAAAGACCAGACGCGAAGAGCGGAGGAGTAGATCGAACCAGCAAGGTACTGTACCGCCCAATCTCCTGGAAGAGGTGGAGCTGCAGGAAATGCACTGGGTTCGGACTCCGAGCAAGCAGCGATGGAAACCAAGGCTGGGCCGACCACCAAGGAGAACTCTCCTGCAATAGGATTTCAACCGAGCTAGAACCCGAAGCAACAGCTGGATTGAGGGGAAGAGGTACAGGTAACCCCCAAGAACCAGCTGACGAGCCACTCAAAGCCACCAGCCCCAAAGAGCCAAGGACCGAAAAGACCCCCCCCCCCCCCCGAGCCTCCAAGAAAAGGAGGAGCCACCCAACGTCACCACAGGCCGGAAGACACAACCCCAAACGCCAACGAATCATGGGACCAAGTGTGGGCAAACAGAGCAAGCCTCTCCCCCATCGCCCCATCAACGGGGTGACCTGCAAAAGGGCCGGTACCCCCACTGAGAAGCCGACTTGTGAGCAGAGCGAGCATTACGCCGACAAGAAAAAGACGGCCCGGAGGAGGAGGCACCGGTACAGAAGCTAGCACCAAAGGCCAACCTCGACTAGCAGAAGCCAGTCTTGGCACAACCATAAAACCCATCCCAAGCCCCAAGAAGAAAGGGCAGTCTGTAAGCCAGGAAGACCCAGGAACTCCAGAACACACCCAGTATGGGGACAAGGACCCCGAACTTAAAAGAGGCTGGCCATAAGATAGGCAAAGTCCAGGTCGCACAGGAGGTAACCACCAAAGGCCTCCTGAACCTCTACAGGGAAAACCTAAGAGGAAGATATCCTCCAAAAAACAAATACTGTAAAAGTTCACTAATCTAAACTATATGGGAAGGACCCCTTGCCGGATGAGCACGTTTTCCGAATTAACTGACTTTTTCACCGCGGAAGTCCAAAAGTGAACATTTCCAACAATTTTTATACCACAAACAACATAATTTGAATTGCCACATATAATTATAAAATATTCAACCAGATATCTCAACTTACCTTGTTGTAGTTCATCTTCTTGATTGATGATACACATCTTGAAGTTAAGAATTCTTGACAATTCACGTAACTTATTCTAACACAACACTAATATTAACACTTAAAATTACTGTACAGTTCATGAGGCAAGGTCAGTTTTCACTGCCAGTTGCTGAAGTACTAGTGGCTGTACAAGAATGTAACAACTCTTGTATATATCTAAAAAAAAAAAAAAAAAAAAAAAAATATATATATATATAAACACTGTGGTATAACGTGAGGGTCGGCAGCATACTGGGCTGTTTGGCTTGACCAGGCCTGGACGGGTCCACTTGGGGCAGGCAGGCACATTATGTGGGCCACCAGGCGGAAAAAACTCCCAATATTTTAGGAGCAAACTTCAGCCTGTGCAAATTGTTTTTAGGAAACTTGTATTTGTTATAATACAGTATTATATAATTTTTCTTTTGTTCTTGACCGTAATGAGTTGTTCTAAAATTATTGGTAATTATTGAACTGTATAGGTTCCTCCACATGCCCCTTATTCCCCAGGCAGTCCCTCCCAATGCTCCCCTCTCTCCCAACACCACCCACTCACCCCACCCCTTCCTACACCATCACATCGAGCCACAGCCGTACAGGATTAATGTGGTACAGCCCGATGCCTGCCTTTCTGATCCGGAATACTCTCCGCTTGTTCAGCTTACTGTCCTGATTGGGCAACCAAGGAAGGTAGGTATTAACCGGCTCAGATTTCAACTCTCTAACAGTATACGCTGATCCAGCTGAATATCCGCTAGTCTGGCTTCAATGGACATTTTGATCGGATAGAGAGATAACTTTATCTGGCCATGAATTTTGCCGGATTAAATTAAGGCATTTTCCAGATCGGTGGGAGTCGGATTATCGAGCTTCTACAGTACGAAGTACTGAAAGGAATCTAAGGAGGGGAGGTGGGGGAACGCTGTGCGAACAAGCAGCGTGCAGAATTAATTAATACACAAGAAATTTTATTGAAAAATTATGTAATGATCTTCCTTGTCAAATCAGAAGCACCTAAACATTATTCTGAAATTAACTGACCTCCTCTTGGGCATACTTGGCCCCGATGTGTAAGAGAGAGCGTTCCCCATCCTTACAGCGCACCTTGTCCCTCACTCCTGTATTCTCTACCAGCCACTGCACCAGCCTTAGCCGTCCATACTGTGCCAAGAAAAACAAGATGGTCAAGTAAAACATAAATAAATACAAATAAATAAATATATATTAATTTAGGTAAAAGTACATACATATTGAGTTACAAGTAGAATATGGGATTTTTAGATAGAGCTAATATATACTATGCCTAAAGCCACTAATACGCACAGCGTTTCGGGTAAGATGTTAGAAAAAAAAACAGTGCTCAATGTAAGGAAACGCCATTTTCTTGGTGAGCCCCGGAGGCACCCCTGGAGCTATCAGGCTAATGTGTGATATATTAGACCGGGGCATTAGTCTATGGAGTTCAACCAACCGGGGACCACGAGCCAGAATGTGGCCTCCTCAGAGAGAGTGCAGGGAGCAATGGCCCTGGTAAATGTCCCTGTGCTTGGGGGTTGTAGGCATAACAAAACAAACCCCACATGGTAAGAAATGTACAAAGAAAAACCGAACTAAGAGGCAGAACTCCCTCCAATCCCAAGGAAACAAGCAAATAAGCAAACATCACACTCCACTGCTGTGCCACTCGTCCACTCAGCCCTTCCCCGAGAAGGGAAGAGGGGAGCCCCGGACCTCCCCGTGCAAGCTCTCCAGTTCAGAAGCTAAGCATCAAACAATGCGAAACACTGCCGACCAGTGGGAGGTAGGGTTGCCAGGGAGCCTCCAAGGCTCACCCAGAAAATGGCGTTTCATTATGTTCAACGCTGGTTTTCTGTGGGAAAGCCCCTTCAGTTCCCTGGAGCTACATAACCAAACATAAGAAAAAGAGGGACTTACCGAGAGGCGGCCGCCACACACTCCTCAATGTGAAGTTGAGGTAACTGGCTGCAACCTGCAACTCAAAGGAACAAAGGAATGCCCAGGAGCAAGAATGTTAACCAAATAACAGGCGGCCAGGACCCTGTTCGACCTCCAAAATCCCCATGCCTAAATATCAGCCCAGGACATGTTGCCAAACACGGCAGCCAATTCAGCAAACTTCCTAACGTCACGGGCATAAGAATATACCGAAAGGCTGGCTAGATGTAATAACTTTGAAGACGACCTGGGAGACCCGAGCCCTGGAACAGGGAACAAGAAAAACCGGCTCAACCCATAGTTCATCCCCAGCCACCGAAGCCGAAGTACACAGATAACAGCGAGGAGCTCCAACCGGACACAACACATGATGCACCCCTGGCCTGACCAACCAAGCATCAATGACCCAAGGACCCCTCCAGAAAGCAGCCGTCTCGTTCTTCACCAGAAAAAAAAGGAGAAGGCTGCAACTGAACAAACCGACCACCAGGACCGAAAGACAATCTTAAACCGAAGGGGCCCCTACAAACTGAGGAGAGGAAAGATAAGAGAGCACCCTGTTCAAGGACCAGGATGACTCAGGCGGCGTATGAGCAGGGCAGAGATAAAACAAAGCACGAGAAGCTTATGGAACGGGGCAGAAGTGACATTAATGCCTGAACCCTCATGGTTCAGGCAATGAACCACCTGGGAGCAGTCCGAATGGAACCAAATCGTTGCTCCGTGAGCGACACGAAATCTTTGAAGCGAAAACCACACCATCGTGATCTCCCGCACAGTGCCGTGAACCCGACGGAAGGACAGACCCCTACCGATCCTGGTCTGCTTGGTGAGCACTGAACACAAAACCCCAGCCAAGAGACGATGCATCCATGAACACATCGAGCGAAGGCTCGGGTAGGCGCCACAGCACTGAACCCCGAAAAACCCGAAGAGGAAGCCGGTGACGCAGCAGCCAACACAAGGCCCCAGGGTCTGAATCCAGTGATCACGAGAGCAGTGGAAGCTATGTCCTGGAAGGAACCAGAACAGCCGCTGAAGCCAGATCCGACCCGACAGGTAGACCAGCACGGCAAAGTTCAGACTGCCGCACAGGTGCTCAACAACCGATGAGTGACCCGGGTGCCCTCCAAAAATAACTGAAGGCGGGACCAAACCAGCTGTGTACCGGACCAGTTCGATCTGCTGGAAGATGCAGAACCGCGGAAAACGCCCCAGGTTCAGATGCTGAGCAACCAGTGCCTGAAACCCAGGCTGGGTCGGCCACCAAGGGGCCAAGAAGACTACTCTCCCATGGTAGGACTCCAACTGAGCCAGAACCCAAAACAACGGCTGGACCGGTGGGAAGAAGTACAGGTAACCCCACCTCAATCAGTCCTGCCGAAAGGCATCCACCACGAACACTCCGCGGTCAGGAAAGGGCACCACATATATCAGGAGATGCCTCGACCAAACCGACGCGATGAGGTCCACCTCCGGGACCCCGTACATCCAGCAGAGCCAACTGAAGGAGTCGGTGTCGACCATCCATTCCGTGGGCAGGGGAATGAACTAAGACAGGCCATCTGCCAGGACGTTGGACACTCCTTGGATATGAATCACCAAACAAATCCCGAGAATGCAGCAGACGAGCCACTGAAAGCGACCATCCCCAAAGAGGCAAGGACCGAAGGGAACCCTGCGGTTCAGGCAATGAACCACCCAAACAAGACCCAGCCAGGTCCAAACCTGTGACGGAACCAAATGGGACTTCCTCTAGTTCACCAGGAACCCGAACCCGGCGAGCTGGGAAAGAACCACACCCCTGGCGAGCAGACGAGTGGACCAGCTGGGAGCCCACACCTGCCAGTCATCGAGGTAGGCCAGAACCCGAAACCCATAGCAGATGAAGACGTGCCACCACAACCCGGGTAAGACTTGTGAATATGTGAGATGCCAGATTCAAGCAAAAAGCAAGGCAACGAAAGTGGTAAGCCTGACACCCCACCACGAAACCTAACCAGTCCCTGAACCCCAGTTCAGGGTGTTCGGGGCTCATGGGGCAAGGTTCTCCCCTCTTTGCTCTGAAGAGTCATCTCGGAGTGGGTGCACTTGGGCATGGTCAAAATGACCATCCCTCAAGGAAAACTGGTGGGGAAACCAGTCCCCACCTGGGACTGGTGCAGCTGCACATGCAGCTGCACCAGTCCCATTTCGGCACTGGAAACATTTCGGCGTTTCCAGTGCCTCAGGTGGGGAAACCCACCTGAGGGACAGGGTCGTTTCGACCATGCCCAAGTGCACCCACTCCGAGATGACTCTTCAGAGCAAAGAGGGATGAACCTTGCCCCATGAGCCCCTGAACACCCTGAAAGAGGAGGAGCCGCCCAATGCCACCACAGGCCGGTGGATACAACCCGAAATGCCCACAAATTGTGGGACCAAGTGTGAGCAAACAGCACGAGCCTTCCCCTCATTACCTTGTCAACAGGGCAAACTGCAAAAGGGCTGATGCCCCTTACGAGAAGCCGACTGACAAACAGAGTGATCACCGTGTTGACCAGACAACGTCTGCTCCAAAGACAACATCTGGAAACTGACACCAATGGCCCACCCCGACCGGAGGAACCCTGAGCCCCTGGCATGACCTGACTTTTCTGAGAAGGACGAGAACAGCCACCCCGGAGAACCAACAAGTCCGACATTGGACGACAAGCAGACAAACCCACCTGCAGAAACTACCTGACTGCAGACTCCGCAAACAGCAACGAACAAACCGGAAACGAAAACCTAAGAGCCAGGGCCCAAGCAGAGTCCAAGAAGAGAGCGAGCATAGCCTGCCAGCACGTGAGGCGAGAAGCAAAGAACAGAGACACTGCCTTCTTGAGAATCAGTGCAAACAGCCTCAACAGTGCGGCCGACACCCTAGCCACTGAGGCCAGCTCACCAGACAAAGGTCCGGCACTCCACCTCCACATCCTCCTCAAACCAGTCCAAGGACAACTGGAGATGGGAAAAGAAGCACTAGACCTAAGCCAAATGCC
This sequence comes from Procambarus clarkii, assembly GCF_040958095.1. NCBI lineage: Eukaryota > Metazoa > Arthropoda > Malacostraca > Decapoda > Cambaridae > Procambarus > Procambarus clarkii. The sequence goes on from NC_091158.1 coordinate 10,690,633, forward strand.
CACAGGCGTGAAAATCCTCACCAACCAAAGATGCCAAAAGGGTGGAAACCTGCACATGCAGCTGCACCAGGCCAACATTCTAAGGAAGCACAGGGGCGAACAAGCACACATTATGGTACTCAAACCCGCCCACCAGGTAAACCTGCAGAATGGTAGAAGTTTCTTGCCACTCAAGCGTGCGGGTCTGACAGAACCCATGCCACACCCCCCCAACGAAAAGAACGGGCAGTCTGCCAGCCAGGAAGACTTTGGAACCTCCAAACACACCCAATATAGGGAAGAACCGAATTCAAACGAGGACGGATCCATCACAGAGGCAGAATCCGGGTCTCGCAGGAGGTAAGCAGCAAGCGCCTCCAGAGCCTCCTTAGGTGAGATATCAGAGAGAGAAAACCTCTGGAAAGAGGGAGCCAAGGAACCCAAGGGAACCCGGAACCAAACCTGGGGAGGAGCCGACCCCAAATCATACTCATACAGGGAAGGGGGGTAAAAAAAAAAAACTCCCCCTCCTACAACAACAAGCCACACGAAGAGGCCACCAACACCCAAGCAGGGGTCAAAGGGGGCCCAAGCAGGGTCAAAGGGGGCCCATGCAGGGTCAAAGAGGGTCCAAGCCCCCCAAGCCAACTCCTCCTCAGCCATGGAATCCCCCAAGTCGGGACCTGGAGCAAAGCAGTCCTCCATACCATCTACTTCTGAAGAAAAGTCAGAGTCCAGGGGAAAGGCAGAAAAAAAAGAGGCCCTGCTGGTGGGACCCAGAAGCCTCGAACAGGAGGAACCAACTTGAATGCCTCTGTCCCCATCCCGAACTGGGGTAAGCCTCCAGAGCTGCCCGAGTCTCATTACCAACTAAACCCTGCTCCGACTCCGAAACCTTCAGACATTTGTGAGCTGGAAGCAAGGGGAAAGGGGGAGCAGGGTGAACAACAGGGGAAGGATCAGGGAACGTGGTTATCTTGAGATGATTTCGAGGCTTTAGTGTCCCCGCGGCCCGGTCCTCGACCAGGCCTCCACCCCCAGGAAGCAGCCCGTGACAGCTGACTAACACCCAGGTACCTATTTTACTGATAGGTAACAGGGGCATAGGGTGAAAGAAACTTTGCCCATTGTTTCTCGCCGGCGCCTAGGATCGAACCCAGGACCACAGGATCACAAGTCCAGTGTGCTGTCCGCTCGGCCGACCGGCTCCCTTGGACTGAACCAAAGTCAAAGCGACTAATGCCCCAAAGTCCGGGTCCCTATAACCAAAACGGGGGCAGCCTCGGGGCATCCGAGTTGGCGACCAACCTAGCGCATTGCAGCAACCTAAATCGAGCATGCAATGCGAATGCTGCCTGTACATAAATATCAATGTTATCAGAATGGGTAAATTGAAGAATATGCAGAGAACATGACTCACAAGACTCCGGCTCAAAGGTGTTGTTGACCCAACAGGCAGCATGACAGAGACAAAAGCGGTGACTGTCACCCTGTGACAAGAGCATACAGCAACCCTCAAACTTGAACAAAGCGAGCTGGAACTCAGAAGATGAATCCACAGGTCCACTGAGCCCAGACAGGGTTTTCCAGGGCCTGTAGACTGACTGCTACGGGAAGCCCGGGTAAGGTGTTGCTTACCAGTTAGACCCAAAGCTAACAAGGGAGGGAAGAGCACACATTGAAACCCCTGCGACATGTACAATCACGAGAGCCCAGCAGAGGGCCATGAAATTAGTATAAGTGGACCAATAGCCCCACCAGGCAAAGCAAACAAAAAGAAAAGAAAAACCTTGCAAAAGTACAATCTCCCCAGAGGAAACAGGAACTGGTTGCTGCGTAGGTATGCAGGCTGCGCAACACCTAGATGTCCCAACCAGCAACAATACTACTTCTTACCCAAGGCCAAACAAGGGCCACGAAACCAAGGGTGGGGTAGATGCCAAACAGCAAGAAGCCCTACGGAAATAGTATCCCGAACGCACCAGGGAAGATAACCCTGACAGGCAAGGTAGTACTCACAGGGCACTTAGGGAAGGCTGGCCTAAGTGCATGCTGCCCTGTACACTTCAGGTACACCTGACCACCTTACCACGAACAGCAGAGGACACCACCAAGACAAAACACTGCGTAGGAAATCAAGGCCAGAGATGATGACCGCCATGGATTGCATTAGCCAACGAACTGCAATGGCTGGGTTGCTAGTGAACTGGGGGGAGGGGGGGGTCAGTGCCGACGAGCGACGCGGCGGGTAGTGGAGTGTGACGTTTGCTTGTTTGCTTGTTTCCTTGAGATTGGAGGGAGTTCTGCCTCTGTTCGGTTTTTGGTTGCATTTTTTTACAATGTGGAGTCAGTTTTGTTATGCCTACCTTTCTAGGTGCCTAACCCTGGTCGATGGCAGATAAGGAAAAACCTCAAACACAGGGCGGTTTTCCAGGGCCATTGTTCCCTGTGCCTCTCTGAGGGGGCCAGGTTCTGCTTCGTGGTCCCAGTAGGTTGAACTCCTATGACTAAAGCCCTGGTCTAATGAATTGCATATTAGCCTGATAGCTCCAGGGACCCAAAGGGGCTCCCCACAGAAATGATATCGAGGCTTTACAAGAAGATCTATATAAGCTCCACAAATAGTCAAAAGACTGGCAAATGTTTTTTAATACATTAAATACAAGACCTTACATGTGAGGCATAACAATGCACATCAAAACTACCATATCAACATTTCCTTGCAACAGATTGTTTGAGAAAAGGACCTTGAAGTCAGAATCCACCAGTCACTAAAAGTTGCACGAGTGGGAGCTGCAGTTAAAAGGCAACCAAACCTTAGGAATAATCAAATGAACCTTTGACTTCAAGAAAAGGAAGGTAGTTATTGAAATGTATAAATCTCTGGTGTGTCACATTTGGACTACTGTATCCAAGCATGGAAACCTCATCTTCAGAAGGACATATCTGCTTTGGAGAAAGTTTAACTCCAGGAAAAAAATCCTCCTAAAACTAAGTCAACTCTCATACCAGGAATGGTTGAGGGTCAGAGGACTAACAACGCTGAAAACCAAACATGACAGAATTGATATCATCAAAACTTTTAAAATACTGAACAATTTGGAGGATATTGATCCAGACCACTTCTTTAAAAGGTCAGATGCAATATAGACAAGGAGCAACAGCATCAAGCTCAACAAGCCTCAATGTAGGAGAGATAACAGATGCTTTTTCACTCAGTTAGGCAATTCCATGGGTTATAATATAAACCCATGGGATTGCCTACCTGCTGAAGCTGCTAAAGTGAAAACATTGCAGCGATTAAAAATTCAGCTAGATAAAATCATCAGGACAAATAGAGGTATCTTTGACAAGCCACTGGTTTCCTGTCCTTATCAAGGCCACTAATAAGATGATGGCTCTCAGGTAAATCTGCATAGTTGGTTACCATTTCCAGAAATGTGAGCAGACGCATTTGGTAGGATTTATTTTTTACAAAACCATATTGAGATGTTGAATGATTTCCTCCCTTACGTTTCTCTTCGTGAGCTTGTAGATATGTGAGGGCTAGGCTAATTAGTTTGTAATTTTCTGCTAAAATACTAAATTTCTTGTAGGTAGGCATGAATTTGCATACTGTGTTTCCAATCTGGAGGGACTTTTTCTTGGTCTAGAAATTTTATGAATAGAAGTTTCAGTGGCAGGCTCAGTACATCGGTCAGTTCCTTTATGATTTTAGATTGAATTCCATCCATGCCTGCAGCTTTTAATTCCCTTAATTTGTCACTGTTCTTCTAATTATATCACATGTAATTGGTATATGTGTATGTCTTTCATCATTAAGTATTACTTTAGATAACTGAACATCATTTGTTAAAATATCTTTAACCATTCATAACTTTTTTCTCATATACTGTTAGGTATTACCCCAAAAATATAAATTTAATTCACACATTATCTTAAGTTATGCCCAGAATGCTCTGTGAAATTAGTGGTTTTTATAAAATAATGTATATACACACACACACTGCATCTTCTGAGTAAATAATGTACTGTAATCTGATCCTTTGTATATCTTACAAATAAATTATTATTTTTTTATTAATAACTCATTCTCTTTTCTTTCAAATAATTAATGATTCATATGAATCTAGCACCATGAATGTGTGCGTGAAATTAATATTTATTCATTAATACTGTATAGTAATTATTGCTCTAGTTAACTTATTCTGGCTGTAGATACCTACATGTGAGAGGTAGATGAGAGATTAGGGCAAAACTTTATGTGCAGATAGGACAACCTTAAACACAGTATCTAATTACTGCTGAGCTTTTATTACATGGCAGGAAAGTGATGTACAGGACTAATAAAAGTTTTGTATTGGTTATAAATAGAGTTGTATTTAGGTTACTTTGTTGTTTAATCTACCCAAGGCAAACTATATACAGAATTTTAATGTTTTTTCACATTTGAGTTCAATAGTAATAAAATACAGGAAGATTTTAAATACAGTATTACAAGAGTTTTATACCTTGATAGCACACACAAGGGGAGTAAGTCCAAACTTGTTTTCATCATGTAGAGCATCAACTAGCACTTGCTGCGAGGTTAACAGCCAAGCCAATGGTGCCAGATGGCCAAACACGGCCATCACATGAAGAAGGTTGTTGCCGCTGTGATCACTTAGGTTGCGGATCAAGGTGCCCTCCATATCAGCAACACTACGTTTCTGAAATTTATGTTGAATTCCTCAAGAGATCCTTTCTTAAGTGTATATATACAAATTTTTGACATACATGTGCTGTAACATACTCCACCATTCACCACTATGTGGTGTAACCAGCCTCACATCCCCAAAAATATTGGCATGACATATGGATGTGGTGACCTCATCACCTACCATTATAGGTCGGTAATCTACTAGGCAAATGCTCCAACTTAGTCTAAATGATACCAGTGTATCTATAAATAAACCAGTGTAACTTGAAAAACAAGAACATAAAAAATAATTATAAAATTGAATATTGAAAACTTCAGATTTTGAAATAGCTGCAAAAATATAAAAATATCACCAACTGTTCATTTGGTGTTATTATGCTCTCAGAATAGCATATGATCTTCATTTTTATATATTTAAAATATAGGTTTTCAGTATAGTTTACTGTAAACAAAAATTGTCAATATGGCATTTGAAATATGCACAAATTTAGACAACAAAAATTTATAACTCCAAACATTTAGAGTTTATGAAAAATCAATTCTATAGGGATTGTAGAACAGACAGCTGTGCACACTATATGTAAAAATGGTGAGAATCAGTCAGAAACTAGATTTTTGGATACTAAAGTAAGTTGATATTCTAGTTATAAATATAATTGAAGTTGAAATTATCGACAATGAATAAGGCAGTTCTAATTCATGAATTTACTTGTATGTTGTAATAAAAATTGTTTGGCATTCGTACTCAAGTATGTGAAAGGTGTAGGTCAATGTGTGTGTAGAAATGAAGTCAAGAAAAAATAATCCCCCCACAAAAACAAAATATAGGGATAATTATAATAATTATAATGATTTAGGGAATATATTTAGGACTGTAACGGCTGGGTTGCAGTTAATAACTCTGTACATACTTTATATAATTAAAAAAGCCGTAATCTGGTCCCTAATCATCAAAACAACCTAAAGAAACAAGGAAAATAGTTTGAAATCTGTGAAAAAATCAGTCAAAAAAAATTCAGTCCCAAGTTCTGAGAGTTGTAACTGATTTATTTGTTGACCAATTTAAATCTGGCTTCACATAGTTAGGGACGAGTTAGGGACTTTACATTCTCCAGGATGTAAAGGTTAAAACAAATTCAAATAATAAACAAAGGAGGAAAAAAAATTTTTTGGACATTGTTGAAAGTAACTGATAATAACATTGGGCAATGTATTTATATGATATATAACAAAACAGAGCATAATAACATAATTACTCATTATTATTTGTGTTATTATGTATTACTCACCAATGCTATAAAGGCACCAGCTGTATATCCACTTTGTGGACACTTTTTACTAATATTCTTCTTCTTTGTATGTCGGACAGGTACTTGCATCTCTTTATTACTGTATTGCATTATCCATCAGTTCCAGTTAATAGGAGCTGTTCTCTTTATCAACAAAACTTTTTTTTTAAATACTGTATTCGTCTAAAATCAATTTCTGAGAATATTTTGATGAAAGTTTCACGAAGCTGAAGCCAATAAGTTGGAGATTTGTTTGACATTTTTAAGTAATTTTTACATGATTTGAATATTTTTCGAATTATACCCCCCTTCAATGTCACACATCATATGACGTTTTGCGCAGTTTAAGGGTTAAATAGGCCTGCTGTAGTTATTTTATTAATATGTTCTGAAGTGAATGTTATCAGAAGCAAACTGATGATGATGGAGAGAGATGAAAATTCTGCATGGGAATTACATGAATGGTGAAGTGGTGAAATGGTCACTCATTTCAATTATCTGGGATGTATGATTGCCAAAAGGGAAATCTTTGCAAAGTTGAAAGTTGGGTTAGTTAGGAAAAGAAAATTGTTGGTGGTAGTGCCAACTCTTACATATGGTTTCAAAATTATTATGTGGTATGAATGTGAAAAATTGAAGTTACAGAAGTAGAAATGATTAACTTGGGAAACCTATACAGAATGGTGGTAGGAGAAAATATAGAGTTACAAATGAAAACATCATGGAGTGATATATGCAGTGTAAGTTATAAAGAAGATTGAATTTACCAGAGGGGCCACTAATACACTAGTGGCCTCAACACGGACAGAAAGCTGGCAGCTTGTCAAAGGTCTCCCCCATTTGCCCTAATGATTTCTATCAGGATTTTAAAATTCAACAGAGGTTTGTCACTTATGGCTTCTGTGGGTAAGTGGTTTCATGGGTTTATAACTCTGTGAGTGAAAAAGCATCTCCTGTTTTTGGTCCTACATTGCAGCTTGTTGAGCTTGATACCATTGTTCCATGTTTGTGTTATGCACATCTAACCTTTTGAAGATGTTGTTTTGATCAACATCCTCCAAACTGTTCAGTATTTTCACAAGTTTCCATGAGATTAGTCTTGTCATGCCTTGTTTGCAGTGTTGTTGGCCCTGTTGCCCTCAACTATTCCTGGTATGAGAGTTGAGTTAGTTCTGGAATGATTTTTGTTGCCCGGTGTTGAACTTTCTTCAATGCAGCTATGTCTCTCTGAAGAAGAGGTCTCCAAGTCTGGATACAATAATCTAAATGTGGTGCACAAGAAATTTATACAGTTGAATATCTACCTTCTTTTCCTGAGCATACAGGAAAGCACACTGAAATGGTTTGGGTATGTTGAACAAATAGGTTAAGGTAAATTTGTGAAAAGAGTATAAGGTATGGTAAGGTATTTATCAGGACAAAGCTCCAAACCAGTATGACTATAGCACTTGAAAGTGATACTGAATAAGGAAAAGGAGCTGAAATATGAGAATAAGGTGAAGGAATGATGCCCAACCACTTTAACCATTGGGGACTGAATGTCGACCTTATAAGATACAAGGCCCTCGCTTCTATGGAGGTAAAAAGGAAAGAGAGAAATGAATGATGAAAAAAGTGGATATTCATGCTGAGTGTATGAGGAGGGAAGTAAATGTATCTGTACATGATGTACGATAGTTCACGAGAAGCACTGTACACCTGATCTTATGAAGGGTGCAGATAAATTAAATTTTACTATAATATTAACATATTAATTATTATTATTATTATTATTATTATTACTATTATTATTATTATTATTATCATTACTTGTTTATCCTGTGATAATATACTGTATATGTATGTATATATCTATATAAATAAAAATGTAAATGTTCGTTTGTTCAAAATCGCTAATCTCTGATAGTTCTTCACCGATTGCTTTGAAATTTTCACACAACGTTCCATTCGCGCCCGAGAGGGTTTTTATGTGCATACTATATAGATGTCATGTCTGTGATGGGGAAAACATGCTTTAAAAAAAAAAATTATGTGTTTTTCATGCGAGAGAAATCTTTGAAACCTCTTTACCAATTGCTTTGAAGTTTTGACACAACATTGCATTCGAATAGGCACGCATTTTTATATATCTACTATATACATGCCTTACCTGTGACAGGAAAAAACATACATTTTTTGATAAACAGCGCCATCTATTGCACGTAAGAGCAACACACGCTGTAATCTCTGAAAATTCTTCACCGATTGCTTTGAAAATTTGACACAACGTTCCATTCGCATATGCGCATGTTTTTATATATCTACTATATTGATA
>NC_091158.1:10708913-10748913 GCF_040958095.1 Procambarus clarkii
TGTCTGAAGAAGGGAGAAGCAATCTTACTCTTGCAAAAATATTGTGCTTTTATATCCTATCGTCACCAATAGTTGATAAATGCTCATTAAATTAATTGTTTCATTATATTAAGTTAGAGCAAAGAATCTCTTATTGGTCCTCATTTATCAGTTTTGCTTTTATTGGACTCCTACGTTCCTATACCACTCTATGAACACCTTCAAGCTGATTTAGCATCACTAAAGTAGTGACTAAAACCATCCCAGGCAAATATCATCTTTCAAGCCCAAAATAGTCTAAAGGCACAAAATTAGCAACTCTGTATAATACACACTAAGAGGGATCTTATCAATATTTCTACAACACTAAAAATGGATAAGAAAATTAAACTTCCCTCGTTCCTTCAAGTGCTACATAAACAAGAGACTAACTTACAGCTTGCTAAGTCGTCTTGCTGAAGACAGAAATTCTCCCATAGAATAAATTTAGTGATGTTAGCACCATATGTCTCCGTTGACAACACTAGATAAGGTGACCACATGAATATAATGTAATCTCAAAAATCCCAGACAAAATTTCCGTACTATCGCCACTCAGCGTAAACAAATCTCAGAATCAGACAGTGACTCACAATAACGTAGCTGAAAATTACACACCTAACCCACACCTGCAAATAAAAGAAGTGACATCACTTCCTATATTTTCAGATGTGTGGGTTGGGTGTCCAAATCTCCAAATCTTTGAGGGAGCCGGTCGGCCGAGCGGACAGCACGCGGGACTTGTGATCCTGTGGTCCTGGGTTCGATCCCAGGCGCCGGCGAGAAACACTGGGCAAAGTTTCTTTCACCCTATGCCCCTGTTACCTAGCAGTAAAATAGGTACCTGGGTGTTAGTCAGCTGTCACGGGCTGCTTCCTGGGGGTGGAGGCCTGGTCGAGGACCGGGCCGCGGGGACACTAGAGCCCCGAAATCATCTCAAGATAACCTCAAGATAGATCTAAAAAAGCAACTATATGGGTAGGATGGAGACTGTCTCAAATGGTCAAATCAAAATAATATCTACATGCAACCGTGTAGTGATTATTTGTGTCATCTGTTCTGACTGAGTTTCAGGGTTGAGAGATAGGTATAGGAGCAGATGACTTCTGACTTCTTAGCAGCTTAGATCTTTATCTCTTCTAAGAGATAAAGATCTCTTTATCTCTTCTTCTTTATCCCTTCCTTTATCTCATCTAAGCCTTACCCTTCTAGTTTTCTCTGGAACACGACACTCTTATCGGTTTCAACCAGGTCTCTAATCAATGCTAGATTTTACTAGAGCAGGCTAGTAGAGTAGTCTGCACTAGAGTAGCTAGTAGATTTTGCTAGTGCAGGCTTGTAAAGTAGCCTGCACTAGAGTAGCTAGTAGATTTTACTAGTGTAGGCTAGCAGAGTAGACTCGCATTTCATGTTCTCTCCTGATTTCATGTATGATTTTAACCACCCTGTGAGATGGGAATACTAGATGAACTCACAGCTAGCCTTTGATCTATACTCTGCAATCCTTCATATATAATAGAGCAGCAGCACATTGCAGTGTATGCCTAAGTTTGATAACAAAAAATGGAACGTCCGGGTACTTAAGAGCATCAATGTCATCGTGACCTCTAGATCAACACCAGCATCAGGGTCAACAATACGGTGTCAAGTAACTGAGCATCTCTGCATGTATTTTTTTTTAATGTAAGGCGAAATATACCCATTTCTTCTTTTATGTTAATATTTCATCTGTTTATGTTATTAATTGTTAAAAATCTACATACAAAATGTATTTAAAGAGCTAGTTAAGACTGAAAAGATAATGCATAAATAGAAGTGTTGTCATAACGAGAGTTTTCTGTGCTAGAACACATTCACAGCGCCGCAACACAACAAATTTCCAAGTTAGGAATGCGGAAGCACCTGATGAAGTAAGATTATATCGTCAACACTCGCACAACTAGTAATAACAAAATATAATTAATTAAATAATAATAATAACAATAATAATTGGAAAACATCTCGCGTTACAGTATTATTGGAACGTTCGTTGTCACTTGAAATTAATGCAAGAAAGATTGTCTTCAATGTCATATGCAATAAGTTTTGAACTTTAATGGCAAAACGGTAATGTTTGAATGGTTATCTCAAAAATGGTAATGTTTCAACATTTATCACAACAAGGTAATGTTTCAACGTCTATCACAACAAGGTAATATTTCAAGATTTATCTCATCAAGGTAATGTTTGAACGTTTATGACAACACTGTAATATTTGAACAATCATAACATGGTAAAACATTTATATATGAACGTTTATCGCTACATGGTAACGTTTGAACGTTTACTAACAGGCCTTCACAGTAACATATGAACGTTTATTGCTACACGGAAACGTTTGAACGTTTACTAACAGACTTTCACAGTAACATATGAACGTTTATCATAACATGGCAATACTTGAACGTTTATCATAACCTGGCAATACTTGAACGTTTATCACAACATGGTAATCTTCGAACGTTTATCATAACATAATAATACTTGAACGTTTATCATAACATAATAATACTTGAACGTTTATCATAACATAATAATACTTGAACGTTTATCATAACATAATAATACTTGAACGTTTATCCCTACACGATAACGTTTAAGCCTTTACCACCAGGTCTACTCAGCAACTTATGAACATTTATCATTATTCGGAAGTGTTTAAACTTGTATCACTACAAGGCAATTTTAAACGTTAAAACTATTGCCTCCACTTAGATAAGTACAGCGACTCTCAACGTGTAATCTTTTCTCTAAATTATTAATATAAATTAGCAGTGATTAGTTGTGGCAAAGAACACAACATGTCAAGGGTTTAAGTTCAAGTTCAAAGTATGTTTATTGAGACAAGAAAAAATACATCTCAAAGGGATAGAGTAGCTTAGGCTATTTCTACCTCCCTTTACTTCAAGTCCCTCAAGGGGCGCACAAATTCAGTGAGTACAAATACACAAATCACAACACAAGAATCCCATTTAACATTGCAGGTTAAATGTTAAGCACTGCATATAAGTGTTACACTCTTGGGGCAAAATTCTTGTAGCTCCTAAGTATACTGTCTATCATACCATTATCACACATCCAAACAAATTGATGTGGTACACTACTTATTTCCTTATTTCTATATTTATCAATAAGTTGACACTCTAATACATAATGTTCTAAGGTGTGGGTGTGCGGCATACTACATAATTTACACTCCTTATCTTTTTTACTGACATCAACACCGTATTGCCAGATATATTTGTATCCTAGTCTTAATCTCATGTAAATTGAATCCTTCTAAGTAGATTTTCCTCTACCATAGGTGAAGGACGAATTTGTATTTATCATTGAATAATTTTTAAGTGTGTTACTACTGTCCACCATTGCCATTCTCTTTACCATTTCTTCACCCTCTTGGATCATCTTGATTCTTGTTTTTATTTGTTTCAAGGTTATCTGACATATAACATAAACAAGAGTCAAGGGTTCCAGTTCAACCTGTGATACAACTCCAGAGAGGATCAATACATTTATTTACTTATTTTTATTTATTTATTTATTTATACATATTCAAGAAGGTACATTGGGTTTGTGAGGGTACATAGCATGGCGTTTACATTCTTGTAAAGCCACTAGTACGAGCAGCGTTTCGGGCATGTCCTTAATCTAACAGATAATGTTAAGTAGGTAAATTCTAGCAAAAAATATAAAATGTTAACAGGTACATTGCAAGAATAAAAATGAGAGATTAGTAGGTATATTAAAGCACATCGATAGCTCTGATTGATAGCATTGACAGCTTGATTGATAATTTAACAAAGATTAATAGTCACAATGCAGCATATTGATAGCACATATAAGACGACAGTAGTGATCACAATGGTAAAGTTGTTTGGCTTAGGTACAAAAATATTGGGGGATTGGGTAGCACTAGATACAGTGCAAGTTTAAAGCACAAGATAAGAAACTATGAAGGCGAAATTAGGTACCTTTTGGTGTTGTTTTTGAATGACGCAAAAGTTGGACAGCTTTTCAATTCATTAGGGAGTGAATTCCATTGAGTAGGTCCCTTTATTTGCATAGAGTGTTTATACAGATTAAGTTTGACTCTGGGGATATCAAAGAGATATTTATTTCTGGTGTGTGGTGATAATGGGTCCTATTACATCTGACCAGGGAGAATTTCAGAGCAGGGTTTGCATTTAAAAACATGGTTTTGTAAATGTAATTGAAACAAGAGAATGTGTGGGGTGAGTTTATGTTTAGCATGTTTAGGGATTTAAACAATGGGGCTGAGTGTTGTCTGAAAGCAGAGTTTGTTATTATTCTGATAGCAGATTTCTGCTGGGTGATGATGGACTTGAGGTGGTTTGCAGTGGTTGACCCCATGCACAGATACCATAATTAAGATAGCGATAGATTAATGCATAATATAGTGAGAGGAGAGCAGAGTTAGGTACATAATATCTGATTTTGGAGAGCATACCAACTGTTTTAGAGACTTTCTTAGTTACGTGTTGTATGTGGGTGCTGAAGTTGAATCTCTTGTCTAGGAATAGGCCCAGAAACTTTCCATAATTTTTATTACTGATGTTAACATTGTCTATCTGAAGCTGAATTGCATTTGTTGATCTGCTTCAAAATAAGATGTATTGGGTATTTTCTATGTTTAGTGTGAGTTTGTTGGTTGACATCCATAAGTGAACTTTTTAAATTCATTATTCAAAACATTATTTAATGCGTGTGGGATGGGGTCTGAGTAGATGAGGGTAGTATCATCAGCAAACAATATAGGTTTAAGAATGTTAGAGACATTAAGCAGATCATTGATGTATATAAGAAATAGGAGAGGTCCCAAGATCCTGCCCTGTGGCACTCTTACGGTTATTGGTAGAGTGGGAGAGGTTATATCATTGACTGTTACACATTGGTGACTATCACTAAGATACGATCGGATATAGTCCAAGGCAAGGCCTCGGATCCCATAATAGTGGAGTTTAAGTAAGAGGTAGTTGTGATTAACAGTATCAAAGGCCTTTATCATGTCAATAAAGAGTCCAATTGGAAACCCATTTTTGTCAAGGGCTGAGTATATTACATCAAAGAGACTAATAATTGCATCCTTGGTACTCTTTTAGGAGCGGAAGCCGAACTGACAAGGGCTGAGTATTTCGAATTTTACGAGGTAGGAGTAGAGCTGTTTGTAGATAATTTTTTCAAATATTTTTGATAGTATGGGTATGTTTGATAATGGTCTATAATTGTTTATGTCTGCCGGATTGCCTCCTTTATGAACTGGCGTTACTCTTGTTTTTTTAAGTATGTCAGGGAAGGTATGACACTAGGGATTTGTTGAACAGCAGAGCTATAGGTGGCGCAAAGGCGTGGGTGGCGCTCTTGTATACCGTGGATGGTATTTCACTGATGTTCCCAACTTTGGTTTTTAGTGAGTGTATGATGGGCACAACATTTGTCGGGTTGACTGGCGAAAGGAGAAGAGAGTGTGGATAGCTGCCTGAGAAATATGTGTTAATATGTATCTGAGTCTGGGGGATTTTTCTGCTAAGGTTAGCACCAACCGATGAAAAGAAGCTATTAATTAAATTCATTTGCCATTTCTAAATCAGTTGACGGAGTATAGCTCTGATAGTCACGGAGGATTTAAGAGATTTATTTGAGAACAGGACAAAGGTATATTCACAATGGTCGTCTCGCAATACAATCTCAATGGCGTGACATATCAGTTAGAAAATCATTTGAAGCAACGCGGTGACTTGAACTAGCGATCTAGTGAGTGAGGCAAGTGTCTGGAGTCACTAGAACGCTGGTTCAAATCTCCGCTCAAAATGATTTTATACACATAATTGTATTTGATTATATAATATACAAATAAAACACAAATGCAAAATGTTCCTTAAATAAATGTTACAAATTCTGTGACAGGTGAATAATTAGAAACAACTTAGCCGGTTATAAAGTCATTCACAACTTTAGGCCTAATAAAAAAAGGAGTTGGCACAGCTATCTACTAACAAAATACCTTAATTTGCAATAGTGGCATTAGTGACAGAGACGACTACTATGAATATACTTTTGCTCAGTTCTCTATTAAATCCCTCAAATCCTCCTTGACTAATGGAGCTATTTATTGAGTTCTCAATACTAATATAACTGCATTCTCAGAAAACCTTAGGAATCTTATCAAAATAACAATCTAAATAAAATCACAACATTCTAGGAGGTGACTTCAATACTTGACCTGTGTCAATAAAATAACCCTCAAGTCGACTATTTTCTAAGCAGCATGAACTCCTGTATGCTAATCCCCACAATCACCAAGCCTTCCCGAATCACTCAAACATCCGCTACTACTTTGGATCACTTATGGACTAACCTAACAACTCCCCTTGCATCTGGTATAATCATTGAGAGAACAACTGACAACTATCCTACCTTCCTCACAGCAAACATGGACATAACACCACCAGATACCAAGAAACTTACCTTCGGGTTAGACAGTGAAGCAGCAATAGGCAATCTCACAAATGCATTTCACAATATAAACTGGGAATCCGAATTCAATAATACACATGATATAAATTCATTAACTAACACCTTCCTTTCCAAAACCCTAAGCCTCTACAACACACACTGTCCTCTCCTCACCAAGCAAGTAACAGCCAAAAGATTAAACAATCCCTGGCTCACACATGGCATACTCAAAGTAATCAACGAGACATATGAATATGGAAAAAACTTAGGATTGGCCTAGTCACAAAAGAAGTAGTTAAGAGGTACTCATCAATACTATCCAGTATAATAAGAAGTGCAAAACTTACCTATTATGAGATTAGATTCAAAGAAGCAAAATGCAACATGAAAAGCACATGGAAAGCCATCTCTAACATCCTAGGATCTAAACAACATTCATATAACCAGATAAAACTCTCCAAGGATGGCTATTCACCTGCAACAGATTTAGAAACGGCAACTGAATTTAATAGCTTCTTTTCATCGGTTGGTGCTAACCTTGCTAGAAAATTCCCACAGATTCAAACACATATTAACACATATCTCTCAGGTAGCTATCCAAACTTTCTTCTCATTTCACCAGTCAGCTCGACAGATGTTTTGTCCACCATTCACTCACTAAAAACCATAGTTGGGAACATTAGTGAAATACCATTCCACGGTATACAAGAGTGGCTCCCATGCCCTTGCGCCACCCCTAGCTCTGCTGTTCAACAAATCTCTAGTGTCAAATCTTCCCTGATATCCTTAAAAAGCTCAAGTAACGCCAGTTCATAAAGGAGGCAATACGGCAGACATAAACAATTACAAACCAATATCAAATCTACCTATATTATCAGAAACATTTGAAAAAATTATTTACAAACAGCTCTACTCCTACCTCTTAAAATTCAACATACGTACTAAGTCCCTGTCAGTTTGGCTTCCACTCCCAAAAGAGTACCAATGATGCAATTATTAGTCTGCTTTATGTAATCTACACATCTTTTGACAAATATGAGTTCTCGATTGGACTCTTCATTGACCCGAGAAAGGCCTTTGATACTGTTAACCTTAACTACCTCTTACTTAACTCCAACATTATGGAATCCGAGGCCTTGCCCTGAACTATATTCGATCTTATCTTAGTGACAGACACCACTATGTAGCAATCAATGATACAACCTCTCCCACTCTACCATTAACCGTAAGAGTGCCACAGGGCAGCATCTTAGGACCTCTCCTATTTCTTATATACATCAATGATCTGCCTAATGTCTCCAACATTCTTAAACCTATAGTATTTGCTGACGATACTATCCTCATATACTCAGACCCCATCCACACACATTAAATAATGTTGCAAAAAAATAAAAAAAAAGTCCACTTATGGATGTCAACTAACAAACTCACACTAAACATAGAAAAGACCTACTACATCTTATTTGGAAGCAAATCAACAAATGCAATTCAGCTTCAGATGGATAATGTATTCAACTCGTCCTCTTAAAATTACGTCACTTTTCACTTGCATGCGCGCTATGGCCAAAAATCGACGTAATTTGAATTGATATCGGCTCACGAAAGTGATGTACTATCCCGTTTTCTGTTTTGAGTCCTAAGGCTTACTCTGTTAGGTTAGTAGAGGAAACTTTCAATTGACGGTTTTCATGACGTTTTGAAGCCTTAGGAGAACTTTCTGCCCTCCTAACCTACCAGAGGACCCTTAACTTGCTGTTTTGGAAACAAAAAATCCAAAATTTATTTTTCATTTTGAAATTACATCCATTTTCGGTCATACGGGCCAAATGGCCAAATTCAGATGTAATTTGTAAGTGGACAGGTTGTAAAATTGATGGAAAGTTCCTTGGCCTATACTTAATTAAGACAAGAGACTCAACTTCAGCACCCATATACAACACATAACGAATAAAGTCTCAAAAACGGTTGGTATACTCTCTAAAATCAGATATTATGTTCTAAACTCTGCTCTCCTCTCACCATACTACGTGCTAATCTATCCCTATTTTACATATGGTATCTGTGCGTGGGTTTCAACCACTGCAAACTACCTCAAGCCCATCATCACCCAACAAAAATCTGCTATCAGAACAATAACAAACTCTGTTTTCAGACAACACTCAGCCCCTTGTTTAAATCCCTAAACATGTGAAACATAAACTCACTCCATACATTTTCTTGTGCATTTACATTTACAAAACCCTGTTTTTAAATGCAAACCCTGTTCTGAAACCTTTCCTGGAAAGATGTAAGACCCATAATCACCACACCAGAAATAAATATATCTTTGATATCTCCAGAGACAAACTTAATCTGTGTAAACACTCAATGTAAATAAAGGGACCTAGTCTATGGAACTCACTCCCCAACGAATTGAAAAGCTGTCCAACCTTTGCCTTATTCAAAAATAACACAAAAAAGTACCTAATTTCATCTTCATAGTTTCCTACCTAGTGCTTGAAACTCGCACTGTATCTAGTGCTACCCACTCCCCCAATATATGTACCTAAGTCATACAACTACACCATTGTAATCATTGCAATTATCTTATATCATGGTTGTTATATTGAACGCATATTTTACTGCATTATACCTTGAAATAATCCTCAAATTATGCTACAATATACCTGTAGATAATCCTCAAAATTTACTATAATGTGCCTACTAATCTCCGTCAAATTTTCTTACAATGTACCTGTTAAAATGTTTTCAATTTAAATAAATAAATAAATATACAAATAAATAAATAAATCTTAGCGTTCCGCATGATGTTTTATGGGCTAATAAACACTACTGGTACTGTAAGCGCCATCATAATCGGCTATAAAACAAGTAAAACACTATAAACTTTAGTAATGAACATTATTTATTTAAATATCTACATAATGATACAATGAGGTATTGTATAGGAGTAATGATAAAATAGTACACAAGACGGTTCGACAAAGCTTGCTTTCAGATTGTCAAAACCGTATACAGTATTTTGTTGTTAGGCTGCGTTACCTTAGGTTGATCTGAGACTTGGTTGGGTAAACCAACTATGTTAAGCTGGTTTACGTTAGTTTAGTTTGGATTAGATTGGGTAAGGTTGGGTTAAGTTGGGTTAGGTTACGTTGGGCTGGGTTAGGTTAGGTTGAGCTAAATTAGGTTGGGGTGAGGAGGGTTTTAAGTTAGGTTAAAGTTAGGTTTTAAAATCCGTTGGCGAACCGTCTTGCATACGATGTGACCTTGTATCCATTATATACCTTTTTTTTATTTATTTAATGATACATTTTGGCAAAGCTACTAACACCTCAATATGAAATTCAGGCTAGCACACCTGGATTTCAATCAAGATTTGCTCTACGATACCATGTGAGAAATAGCTTGCGGCACTTACTTTATGACAAGAGAGTAGAATAGCACGGCCGTGTCAATATACCCTTACTGGCGCATTACATAAGCAGAAGACACAATCAACTACATATGTGCAGGAAGCACACTCAACAACATTGACAAATGCAGGAAGCACAGTTAGGCCATACGCAAAGATTTAATTATAGACGGACATACACATATAGGCATAGCGGACCATTCCTGATATAAAAGATGTTGGAGAAACAACCAGCCACACAAACTGGTTAATCAGGGAAAACTGTTACACAGATGGAGGGGACAGAGTTAGCTACATAGACACATGTGGGGAACACAGACAGATGTAGGGGACACAGATAGGTGTAGGGAACACAAGCACCTACACACACACATACACACACACACACACACACACACACACACACACACACACACACACACACACACACACACACACACACACACACACACACACACACACACACACATATATATATATATATATATATATATATATATATATGTGTGTGTGTGTGTGTGTGTGTGTGTGTGTGTGTGTGTGTGTGTGTGTGTGTGTGTGTGTGTGTGTGTGTGTGTGTGTGTGTGTGTGTGTAGGTGTTCCCTACACCTATCTGTGTAGGAAACATTGACAACTACACAGGCAGGTGCAATGGCCATAAATAGATTAAGAACATACACAGGTGTAGTGGACAGACAGCTGCACGTGCACAAGTAGGAAACACAGCCAGATACACATACATAAGTGAGGGGGATGCAGGAAGCTATACAGACGGCTATATGGGTTAAAGGCAGCAACACATGCCGCTACACAAACAAGTGTAGGTGACACAGCCAGCTACACAGAGGAGTAGGGGATTCAGACAGCTGCACAGACCGGTATAGAGGATACAGGGAGCTACAGTGTAGAGGGCTACAGGCAGACATACAGACAAGTGTAGGGTGAGCACCAACTACACAGACAGGTGTAGGGGTGGTGTAGAGACGGCGTCACTGCCCGGGGTTGCCACCAACCTTGGCCTTGCATTCCTGGCATAGCGGGGCGCAGGCTTGCTTCTCGCCTCCACTAACACTCTCTATAAAACCACCGCCGCACACCCCTCCCCTTGGGAACCAGATCGTAACTCTCTACCAATTGATATCTTACTGCTCTTCGATGTCTCCCAAGATTATCACCAATTTGTAAAATGCTCAATAAAAACTTGAGCATTCGAAGTTGTCGGTTAGACGCTATCTGTGTGATTTATATGTTTTATTAGAGGTCAAACTGAAAGAATGACGGAGTAGCGTGTTTTGCGATACTTCAATATTGCTTTCAGGGGTTTTGTGTTCAGTAATTGACGATGACAGATTACAGATTCATATATCAAGGTTCATGTGAGTTCGGGGGGATGGTGGTGGTGGTTGTGGTGGTGGTGGCGGTGGTGGTGGCGATGGTGGTGGCGGTGGTGGAATTAGAGGTGACAGTAGTTTTTTCTCAGGAATATTCCTGCGCGGGCCCTAAGCCTCTGGCTGGCCCACTAAGATAGTGGTGACGCCTGTAGTGACAGTAATGTAAACCTTGGTGATGCTGGGATTGCTAGTGATGGTATCCACTGGTGGTAGTGGTAGCAGTAGTGATGGTATCCACTGGTGGTAGTGGTAGCAGTAGTGATGGTGATGGTACTGGCTGCAGTAGTAAGTGGTAAATAGTGTTACCACTGCTTCCACCCTTACCACTCCACTCATCCTTACCACAACCTCCACCGTTACCACTACCACCATCAGTACCACTACCAGTACCACAATCATACCTGGTATCACTACCACTACCGGTAACATAATACCACTCCGCCTTTAACAACTTTCCTCAACAAAACTTCGAATACTGATAAAAACAATTAGATTCTAATTATAACTTTCTTAGGCAGGCCTTTGAGTGAACTTAAAGGAGTTCACTAAAGGAACTTGAGTGAACTCACCGCCAGATTACCAGCTGCTCGTGCAGTTAAGAAATGTGTTTGCTTGTTGATAAGGTCGGTAATCTTAGGTGTTACGGTAAAGGGAGCCTGTTTTAGCAGAGATCTATTAAGACCGATGCACTGGGGTAAGAGGTCAAATGTTAATTGTTACCCTTCTGGAGATTAGAGTCGTACCTTCCACTGATGACTATATTTTTGGGTCACTCCTGCTGAGTTTCACCCAGTGATTACATTACAATATCCTTTTCATTCGTTTGTGTTTGTGCTCACCTAAATGTGCTCTCTAATATGAAACTCACCTAAACTTACTTACCTAAACGTACTTTCCAAGATATGCCTCTAGATGTAAGTTAAACAATATTTCACTTCCTACACTAGTCATTCTGTCCTCATAATACGTTGCAGGAAGGGCCAAGTATATTTAAGTCAATGTGTACAAACACACTTTGGTACTGTTCATTTAGCATTTCACACATTTCTTTTTCATTCTCAGTAATCCTGTTTCCCGTTCTCAATCTCTGGATTTTATTCTTTACATGCAGTTTGCTTTTAATGAATTTATAGAAAAGGCCTGGATCTCCTTTACATTTGTCTGCTATACCTTTCTCAAAGTACATTTCTGCCTCTCTCCTCAATGCTGTGTAATTGTTTCTTGTTTACCTGTAGTGCTGATATATTTGTGGGTTAGGCCTCTTCCTATATTGAACTCATTTTCTTGTCTTTCCTCTGGCCCTCTCACAATTTCTGTTGAACTAATCTTTTTTCTGGTCCTGCATCTCTGCTTTGGTATGCATGTTTGTGTACCTTCATCGTATATTTCGCAAAATTAGGCATACATCTCATTTACTTCCTTGCCAAGTAACAAGTCTGTCCAATTAAACTCATTAAAATATTTTTCAAGTTCACCATAGTGTCCTCTCTTGAAATCGAGTTAATTTACTGATTCAATGTTCCCATTCTCCTCTAGATTTTATCGTAAAGCATATTTAATTTCCAACAGAACATGATCACTCTTTCCCAATGTAGGAAAGTACTGGATGTCAAATATCTCTTCTTCTTTCCTGGTGAATATTAGATCCAGTATTGACGAAACATCCCTCCTCATTCTTGTGGCCTGCTTGACGTGTTGATACATGAATGTCTCCAGAATGAGGTTTACAAATCTGCCTGTCCAAATGTCCTCTGTTCTTGCTTCGTAAGCCTCCCAGTCTATTGCCTTCAAGTTGAAGTCCCCCAGTACCAACAATCGTGATTTACCTTATCTGTTTTTTACTATAATTTCACTCATGACCCTTACGAGGCCCTCTCGCTTGTCATCTAGTTCCGATGTCCATGTGTTGCGTGTTGGTGGGCTGTAGGCATTTACGATTATCAGTTTATCATCCTGATTCTAAACCTGCAATGACTTGTTGCTTGGTGTGTAGACCACTAGCCACAGTGCCAAAGTAGTGGAAGGAAGATTCACTGCGATGTGGTACGAATAAGCCACTGGGTACTCCTGTTTCAAGCCTAGCAAAAAGATATCCAGAGACATTGCAGTAGCCATACATAGACCCAGACTTGGTTACAAGTGCTGCTGGGAGGTAATAAACCCAATGGTTAACCCCACCAAGATTATGTTATTAAAACAAGACTAAACCAGTACGCTAAAACAGAAGCGGAAAAGAAACGGGAGAAAAGGAGGAAACCCCACCTCCATTTAAAACTCAGACCCAAATATCACAGTAACATGGTAAGTGCGAATAACCAAACTCAATTTGGTTATGGACATTTCGTTTTGAGTAGTTAAATCTAAAGCAACAACAACAATGTAGACCACTAGCTCCTGAGCCCCACCTTAATTAGCGCCAGTTGTAGGCTCTCCAAGAACATCAGTTGTTATGGTAGTTTCAAAAACAACATCCGCCCTCCGTCACCCAACACTATTTTCAGGTTTATTTTCACACGTTTTTATAGGTTCATCTCCAATTTGCCTTGGCCCTTGCCGATCTTAATAAAACAAATCGGTGTCCAGGTATGACCCTGAATGAGTTAATGACCACGTTTGAAACGTCTGGGACGATAGTCTGTAGGAGTGACACGCAGTTATTCAGTACCTGGTCCAGTATGTTGAGTCTTATCTTGGGAGGGCGCGTGGGACTAGTGTCCGGGATTGAGCCAGTGTCAAGATTGTAGCCTCGCGTACAGTAAATACAAATTACTATACATCAATAAGAATCCATATAATAATAATGTTGTTAGTGCCATAATATAATTTTACTTATATAAAGTACATTTGAAACATGATAGAGGAGCATTCCTAGGTACACATTCAATTATTGAGATTTAACTAAATTCACAGACTAGCCTATAACAAACTTACTTTGAAGACATAGCTCATGAAACAGGGATCTGATTTCAACAGAATATAAATTGGGTGCCAACATGGTTTCTCGTTGCGACAGTAATTCCTTAATAATGTAAAAAATCCAGTTAAGAGCATTCTTGTTTTTCCTGTAGATTTATTAATTTATTGTATACAAAAAACCTGCTACAGTATTATATACATCACTCATTTGTAAGTTGTATTTTCTTACAATCAGGTTCATATTTCTAGCAAAGTTTGAATGGCTGGTGACAAGCGAATGCTTGAAAAAAGAAAAAGAAAAAAGAGCTATTGGTGACTGCTGGACGGCTGATTCCCCTCAGCCATAAAGTATATCATTAGTTTGTGAATTATTTTTTTCAAGTGTAGGTGTGAACATCAGACTGGACCTGTGACTGCAATGGGTGCGAGGATAAACTCCTGAAATACGCCTTCAACATTTCCTCCATTCACGATGTAGCTTACCAAGGCAAACATTTTGAGGGTCCCATAGTTCACTAACCATCATAAAGCTAATAAGAACTGAGGAAGACAGGAAACTGGTGGTCTAATGACCTATGCGAAACAGCTTGGTCTTACAGGGTGTAGGTTAAGGGCTGGTATTATTGGTGCATAAATAGATGAAAGGTAGAAATAAAGCGGATTAAAGTCGTACTAAAAACAAAGTAGAGACAAAAGCGACAATTTGTTCAAATTAGACAAATTTTAATTTGTAATGGAAAGAGATATGATTTCATTTGGCAGTAGAAGAGAAGATGAGCAAAACAAATCTGAAGCGCCACTGAAGCCAATAGCGTGTTAAGATTCAAGAATAGCCTAGCTTGAATATATATCTTAGTAAACACCATTAGGTGTAAACAGAGCATGGATCAGTACGCCTACTAGGCAGTTGTTTAGACATTTTCCAATAATCTTCTCTTATCTTAGTGCTTCTTTACATACACTATTAATGTATTTACATACACTATTAATGTATGAAGATAATTGTCATAAATAGGTATTTATGTAGCTACTCTGAACTGTTTGAAGGGCTACATAGCTTATGTCAAGAGCCTGCTATGTGATGCTAAAATTCCCCATCCCACAGGATGATTAGCCGTACGGGGACCTGTTATCTATAGCCTGACTGGCAAACTTGAGGTGCATTATGAGGGCATCCTCAAAAACACGAGAATTGATAAAGTAACTGGTGAGAGTGAGAAGACTGTTGTCCCTCACAGCCTCGCACCACACACACTTCTGTTGAGTATTTGATCACAGACATCACCCATTATTCTCTCGTGTATAAATGATGAACTCAGCTCTAGGGGGAACTAAATAATGCCAACAGTTTAACTTACTGTAATTAGTAAATATAAAATAACTGAAACAAATGCGCTCAAGTAGACTTACCCTAGAAACCACAGATTATAGTTTATGAGGTGAACGTATCTATTCGGTAAATCTCGGTGCATCGCATGCTATACGTGGCTATTATATCCACTCACTCACACACACACACATACACACACCCCGGTGTTAGCTCCACCCGTGGCAACACATGTTGACGCACTGCTTGATGCAAGCGAGTGTATGAGCGCTGCCACCCGGCACACTGGGTAAGACACAAGGTGCGCGCTACATACATACTCACCTCACTCCCCACGCTCCCACGTTGCCAACCGCCTCTTTTCCTCTACTCTCCTGCTATTATCTGACCTGGTGTGTGTCGTATAATACCGAATTGCAGGTGTTGGAGGCGTGATTCGTTCGTGTGTTGAGACGGACAGTGGAGTGAGATGCGTTGGTGAGTGCGAAGCTCCCAACATCATCGAAGGTTAGTGAACTGATGAAGCCAGTTGGTTATTTATTTCTTCAATCTGTCTATTTCGCTCTCTAGTTGGAAAAGTATTATAATAACATGAAGCTCTTTGAGATTTGTGGATCGACAGTGATGTTGTTACAGTTGGGATGCACTCAGAAAGCAGCCAAGATAAAGGCATTTAGTTCAACTCCTCAGGTGCTAGTCGGCAACCCTCTCAAAGGTATTCCAAGCACTCCATTAAAAACGGACTTTTGCTTTTCTGTGGTAGATTAAGAGTGTGGTTGTGGCAGGGGGGAGGAGGGAGGACTGATTACAAGGTTTACACAGACAAGAGGAATAGGGAAGGCGGGTAATAAAGACAAGAGGTGTCTAAAGGAGACTAGGGTTAGTGCACCACAGAGACTTACAGAAGGAAGTGAGGAAGGACCTTTACCTGCCAGTCGCTATATGGCGCCAATATTATCCCCATGGCAGAATACACACTTATCAGCCCTGAATCAGTCTTGCTGTGCAAGACTAGGTAAACCAAGCCTTAATTTGCCTAAATTATTGCAACTTAAAAAAGTTTAGATAGTTACGCGTTTTCCAACTTATCTCGACAAGAAAACGATTATCAATACGTAGATATTATATGAATATAACAGTAGTGCTGATGTACAGAATATGGCTACCTTGTGGTGGATCCGAGGCTCAACATGTCCGCGGCCCGGTCTCTGACCAGGCCTCCTGGTTGGTCGTCTGGTCAACCAGACTGTTGGACGGGACTGCTCGCAGCCTGACGTTAGAATCACAGCCTGGTTGATCAATTATCCTTTCAACAAGGCTGTCATTCAAATGTCAGGCATATATTTATGGTGTAGTGCCATAATCAATACCTAATTGTGGTGTAGCACCATGGTCAGTACCTGTGGTGTAGCACCATGGTCAGTACCTGTGGTGTAGCACCATGGTCAGTACCTGTGGTGTAGCACCATGGTCAATACTTGTGGTGTAGCACCATGGTCAGTACCTGTGGTGTAGCACCATGGTCAGTACCTGTGGTGTAGCACCATGGTCAGTACCTGTGGTGTAGCACCATGGTCAATACTTGTGGTGTAGCACCATGGTCAGTACCTGTGGTGTAGCACCATGGTCAGTACTTGTGGTGTAGCACCATGGTCAATACTTGTGGTGTAGCACCATGGTCAATACTTGTGGTGTAGCACCATGGTCAGTACTTGTGGTGTAGCACCATGGTCAATACTTGTGGTGTAGCACCATGGTCAATACTTGTGGTGTAGCACCATGGTCAATACTTGTGGTGTAGCACCATGGTCAGTACTTGTGGTGTAGCACCATGGTCAGTACCTGTGGTGTAGCACCATGGTCAATACTTGTGGTGTAGCACCATGGTCAGTACCTGTGGTGTAGCACCATGGTCAGTACTTGTGGTGTAGCACCATGGTCAATACTTGTGGTGTAGCACCATGGTCAATACTTGTGGTGTAGTACCATGGTCAATACTTGTGGTGTGGCACCATGGTCAATACTTGTGGTGTAGTACCATGGTCAATACTTGTGGTGTAGCACCATGGTCAATACTTGTGGTGTAGCACCATGGTCAATACTTGTGGTGTAGCACCATGGTCAATACTTGTGGTGTAGCACCATGGTCAATACTTGTGGTGTAGTACCATGGTCAATACTTGTGGTGTAGCACCATGGTCAATACTTGTGGTGTAACACCATGGTCAGTACTTGTGGTGTAGCACCATGGTCAGTACTTGTGGTGTAGCACCATGGTCAATACTTGTGGTGTGGTACCATGGTCAATACTTGTGGTGTAGCACCATGGTCAATACTTGTGGTGTAGCACCATGGTCAATACTTGTGGTGTAGCACCATGGTCAATACTTGTGGTGTAGCACCATGGTCAATACTTGTGGTGTAGCACCATGGTCAATACTTGTGGTGTAGCACCATGGTCAATACCTGTGGTGTAGCACCATGGTCAGTACCTGTGGTGTAGCACCATGGTCAGTACCTGTGGTGTAGCACCATGGTCAGTACCTGTGGTGTAGCACCATGGTCAGTACCTGTGGTGTAGCACCATGGTCAGTACTTGTGGTGTAGCACCATGGTCAATACTTGTGGTGTAGCACCATGGTCAATACTTGTAGTGTAGCACCATGGTCAGTACTTGTGGTGTAGCACCATGGTCAGTACTTGTGGTGTAGCACCATGGTCAATACTTGTGGTGTAGCACCATGGTCAATACTTGTAGTGTAGCACCATGGTCAGTACTTGTGGTGTAGCACCATGGTCAGTACTTGTGGTGTAGCACCATGGTCAATACTTGTAGTGTAGCACCATGGTCAGTACTTGTGGTGTAGCACCATGGTCAATACTTGTAGTGTAGCACCATGGTCAGTACTTGTGGTGTAGCACCATGGTCAATACTTGTGGTGTAGCACCATGGTCAATACTTGTGGTGTAGCACCATGGTCAATACTTGTAGTGTAGCACCATGGTCAGTACTTGTGGTGTAGCACCATGGTCAGTACTTGTGGTGTAGCACCATGGTCAATACTTGTGGTGTAGCACCATGGTCAGTAACGATAATAAGTAAGAAAATAACGTATCATAAATAAATATAAACTTATTCATTCCCCCTAAATACATCACTGTTACGAATCCCGGCAGACACCTGTAATTAAGAGAAACAAGACTACGAGACCTTATATCCCTACTGCCCGAACTCAGCCAATCACGTTTATCTTCACCGTTGCATTCCACACAATAAATTTCTTCCACATCACTTCTTCCAAAAAAAATTATGAGTAATGGATGTCTCTCGAGCTGCCTTTTTGAGGCATATCTCAGCGAATCCACACAAACAAACTATGGAAACACCCACCGTGTGTGTACTTACCTAGAACATCTTCAAAGTCGTATTCCTCTGGGTCACATCTTTCCTGTTGGGGAGAGAGAGATGCTGTGATCAGTGTCAGTATACAGGGAAGGTGAGAGAGAGATGCTGTGATCAGTGTCAGTATACAGGGAAGGTGAGAGAGAGAGAGAGACTGTGATCAGTGTCAGTATACAGGGAAGGTGAGAGAGAGAGACTGTGACCAGTGTCAGTATACAGGGAAGGTGAGAGAGAGAGACTGTGACAAGTGTCAGTATACAGGGAAGGTGAGAGAGAGAGACTGTGACCAGTGTCAGTATACAGGGAAGGTGAGAGAGAGAGACTGTGACAAGTGTCAGTATACAGGGAAGGTATACTGACACTGATGGTTGATGAGAAATGAATGACCGAAAGATAAGGTCAAAATGTCTTGAACCGTTTTAGCGTGTGAGAGTGTCGGAGCCCCGGGCCCCCGGGCTCTGGTCTGGGAGGTAATTGGGGAAGGGAGAGGGGGGGGTGTGGATCTGCCTGGGAGGGGAGTTGGGGTGGGAGGGAGATAAGTGGCTCAGGAGAAGGAGATGGGGGAAGGAAGTAGCCCCGGAGGGAGGGAGGGAAGTGGCCTCAGAGGGAGGGAGGGACGACCACCTCCCTCCCTCTCAGGCCTCTCAGGCCTGAGAGGGAGGGAGGGAGGGACGTGGCCTGGGAGGGAGGGAGGGAGGGAAGTGGCCTGAGAGGGAGGGAGGGAGGGGAGAGGGAGGGAGGGAAGTGGCCTGAGAGGGAGGGAGGGAAGTGGCCTGAGAGGGAGGGAGGTAGGGGACCAGGGCTCACCTTGCCCAACCAGCCATCGTCAGGTCAGGTACCATTTAGCGTGCTCATGTTAACATCACGTTCCAGCACATTTTTCTTCAAATATCCGGTGAATGTTTAGTTTGTGGTCCCACGTTCCATTACGTATATTTGTCCAGGTTTTGACCGTAAGTTCTCCAAACGGGGGCTTTCTGAGCTCAAGTATATTTAGAACATATTATCTCTAAAACTTGGAATATCTAAAACTTGTATTTTTATGCTAGATTATATACTTTTTAATCCTCATTATATTGTTGAATACGACGCTCTGATTGTTCATAATTATTTTGCGTGATTTTATTTGAACGATTTGCAATGACTAAACTTCGACAGTGTATAATACACATTCCTATCTCAGGGTCGTTCTCAGAATTTTTCTCATTATTAAGTGTTTTCTCATTAATGTTTTCTAATAATTAATTGTTCTTTCTCAGAGTCGAGTAGTTATATCTCCGAATGCTTGCTTTCCACCCTTTAGTGTATGTTAATAATTCCCCATGTTCTTAACTAGGTCACCTGTACACCTAAATACACCGTGAGATTATAACTGGTCATAACACAGGCCAGGACACGTGTTGTGATACATCTAACATATCCTCTACAACATCAATAATAATTACAAAAAATATAAGAAAGAAAAGAATAAGATGTTATGGAAAAATGGTTTAAATCACACTAATCATGTAGGCAGAGGTCGGCTGGCAGGGGTGACAAGCAGGTTGGCAGACGGGCAGGCTGTCTGGTTGACAGGCAGGCAGGCTGTCTGGCTGACAGGCAGGCAGGCTGTCTGGCTGACAGGCAGGCAGGCTGTCTGGTTGACAAGTTTGTCTAACAAGTAAGAAGTGTGACTGGGAGGTAGGAAGTATAGAGAAGAGCAGGCAGACACGTAGATAGGCAAACAGGCAGGCAGGTAAACAAACAGCTTACCAAGCAGGCAGACAGGCAACGAAGCATCAAGAAAGGCAACCAAGAAGGTAGACAGGCAGACGAACAGACACGTAGACAAGCAAACAGCTAAACACGTAGGCAGTGAAACGGGTAAATAGGGAAACAGACAATCAGGTAGGTAAGCTCGCAAACACAGACACACAGACAGTCAAGTAGGCAGACAGACCTATAATTCTAAGCCTTCGAACATTGTGTACATATATCGCGAAAGAGGAAACACCACACATAACATAAATTGGTCTTACATGATGAAAGAGAGGGGGTGTGGGTAGCGTTTGTGGGTGTGTGGGTGGTGTTTGTGGGTGTGTGGGTGATGTTTGTGGGTGTGTGGGTGGTGTTTGTGCTTGTGTGGGTGCATTCTGTCTGGGTCTGTGTAAGTGGGCAGGTGGGAGGAGAGTATTGGTAGATTGTTGGAAAGCGTGGTGGATAGGTGGTGTGGGTGGGTGAGTGCCTCTGTGGGTACAAAACAGTCAGGGAAGCAGTGCCAATTGTATAGGTGTCGGACCTCTGCGGGGACTCACAAAAGCCTGTCATTCCTTATACTGTTTCTATATATATCTTACGTCTTAAACCCTTAGAAGTGAAAAGAGTTACATTGCTTATGTTTGCACACACACTTTACACCCACGTTTATCATCCCTAAAGTCTAACCATGGATAGGTTTCCTTCTTTTCCACATTTATTCAGTCCAAACACCTTAACAGGGATACAAGTTAGATTTCAAACCACCATTACTTTCTGAATTGCACATGGATCCAGTTTGAAAATTTGAACTAGAGGACAGTCGAAAAACAACTTTTGTCACTTTCACTGTGATCATTATCAGTCTCCTGTATGTTATTCTTCTTACACTCCTCATATTGTTTACGATAGAAGGAAGTCAATGTTGTTTGCTTAGAAGCCACAATGGGGTTGTTTGTGAGAAAAAATGCTTCTGTATTAGAAATCCCGGGACCACCAGCCACCACTTTACTAATGCCACTGAAACACACAGGCAGAGTTGCCAACTCAGTATTTCACACGACGCCACAACCACCACAAAAAGCACTAAATTATATAAAAGTTGTGTGTAGCAGTTTTGTCGTTTTACCTTGCCTAGTATTTAACACTAAAATATGCTATTGTATGAATAAAGAATACCTGGCTAATGAAACTACTGTTAAAAGCCATGAACATTATTGCTGAATATTGGTGTCTAAAGTGGTAGGTTGGCAACTGTCTCATACCGTTTGTCTCACGTAAATGGACAGGAAGCGTTCACCCGCGTCGGGTATTATGTGTACACATTCCTACCAGTATAATTCAGCCTATTGACTTTTTAAATATTTAAATATTAAATAAAAATATATATTATTGAATCTTTAAAAAAAGAAGAAATATCATAACATTATTAACTTATTAATGATGTAATACTAATATATGTAATACAAATATTTTCCTGCCACGATCCTGACCAATGAGGTGATAAACTCTCAGGACTCGCCGCGAAAGATTTAATTTAAAACTGACAGTCCTTTATACATATATGAGCACACTGGCCGTGACACTAGCGGGGGCCTCTGGTGGGGAGCACACCTGGGGCCAGATTCACGAAGCAGCTACACAAGTACTTACGAACGTGTACATCTTTTCTCAATTTTTGACGGCTTTAGTTACATTTATTAAACAGTTTACATGCATGCAAACTTCCCAATCTACTGTTGTTATTGTTATAAACAGCCTCCTAGTGCTTCGGAGCTCATTAACTGTTTAATAATTGTAAACAAAGCCGCCAAAGATTGAGAAAAGATGGACAGGTTCGTAAGTGCTTGCGTAACGGCTTCGTGAATCTGGCCCCTGGATGCTATGGGGTGGAATTACTATAAGAGAGGGACAGCTATAGGGCAGGAACAACAAGTAACTTTTGGCCATATTGTCCAATTTCAATGAGTCATTGTAGCAATAGTGATATTTAGTAATAGTATAAGTAGTAATAGTGACTGTAGTGATAACAATAGTAGCAGCAGCAGTAGTAATAATAATAATAATAACATAGGATAAAAACCCTCACTTGTGTATTTGTGAAATTTATGTAAGGAATTTACAGCAAGTCTTTCGCACTCTCCTGAGTGCTTATCACGGTCTGAGTGTGTGATGACGACGAGACTTATATCACAACGTCTAATGATTAGACGTTATTATGTCTGTGAAAAGACCTAACACTTACTACTACTACTACTACTACTACTACTACTACTACTACTACTACTACTACTAATAATAATAATAATAATAATAATAATAATAATAATAATAATAATAGTCCTGTGATAGAGGCACAAATTTCAATTGTCAGACTCAAAACATCGTGGCATCAATCATGTTAACTAAGCGACGTCTCGACGCACGAAGAGGAATGACGTCACAAGGCAAGGTGAGTAAATGACGTCACAAGTCAAGGTGAGTAAATGACGTCACAAGGCAAGGTGAGAAAATGACGCCACAAGTCAAGATGAGTAAATGACGCTACAAGGCAAGGGGAGAAAATGACGCCACAAGTCAAGATGAGTAAATGACGCTACAAGGCAAGGGGAGAAAATGACGCTACAAGGCAAGGTGAGTAAATGACGTCACAAGGCAAGGTGAGAAAATGACGTCATAAGGCAAGGTGAGTAAATGACGTCACAAGGCAAGATGAGTAAATGACGCTACAAGGCAAGGGGAGAAAATGACGTCACAAGGCAAGGTGAGAAAATGACGTCATAAGGCAAGGTGAGTAAATGACGTCACAAGGCAAGATGAGTAAATGACGCCACAAGGCAAGGTGAATAAATGACGTCACAATGCGGAAAACGGGTTAATGGGCCATTACACCCGAGCGTCAGAGATCCGGGAGACTATTACTGAGGTATTCAGTGGTGGGAAGCTGTATACCGCTTCCTGGTCACGGGTGTATAACGGCAGTACATGAATACCAGCCAAGAAGGTTTGATGTATGATTTTCATGTATACATATAGTTCTATACGTACATGTGTATGTGAAACAGGCATGTGTGTGCGTGTGTGTGTGGGTGTGTGTGTGTGTGTGTGTGTGCGAGCGTGTGTGTGACTTGTTATCCGAGACCAAATTACACACCTGTTACTAAAACAATAGTCCTTTCACCCCCCCCTCCCTCCCCGCTCTCCTCAACCCCCTCCCCCACATGACCCCACGCACGCAAACACACCCACTGACTGACCCCACGCACGCAAACACACTCACTGACTGACCCCACGCACGCAAACACACTCACTGACTGACCCCACGCACGCAAACACACCCACTGACTGACTCCACGCACGCAAACACACCCACTGACTGACTCCGCGCACGCAAACACACCCACTGACTGACCCCACGCACGCAAACACACCCACTGACTGACTCCACGTACGCAAACACACCCACTGACTGACTCCACGCACGCAAACACACCCACTGACTGACTCCACGCACGCAAACACACCCACTGACTGACCCCACGCACGCAAACACACCCACTGACTGACTCCACGCACGCAAACACACCCACTGACTGACTCCACGCACGCAAACACACCCACTGACTGACCCCACGCACGCAAACACACCCACTGACTGACCCCACGCACGCAAACACACCCACTGACTGACCCTCCCACCCCCCATGACCCCACGCACGCTAACACACCCCCGTGCAGTGTGCATATGAGGAGAGCCTACGGGGATTAAACCTCACGTTGCTGGAAGACAGAAGTTAGTGGAGACATGATCATTACATACAAAATTCTCACAGGAATTGATGAAGACAGTTTATATAACACACGCACAAGGGGACACAGGGGGAAACTGAGTACCCAAATGAGCCATATAGAGATTAGAAAGAACTTTTTGTGTCAGAGAAGTTAACAAATGGAATGCATTAGGCAGTGATGTGGTGGAGGCAGACTCCATAAACAGTTTCAAATGTAGATATGATAGAGCCCAGTAGGCTCAGAAATCTGTACACCGGTTGACTGACAGTTGAGAGGCGGGACCAAAGAGCCGAAGCTCAACCCCTGCAAGCACAACTACGTAAGTACACACACACACACACACACACACACACACACACACACACACACACACACACACACACACACACACACACACACAGATTACAAGGGATTACAGATGGAAAGAGCTGAACAAAGCATTGAGAAGATTTTCAGGTTAGGCTGGTACAACAAGGATAGAGACCTGGCTGATAAAGATAGTGTTTACAAACAAGACGATAAAGGAGGAAATTCTAGCAAAGAAGAGCCAACTGCTAAATGTAAGAGGCCACAAAAAAGTATTCCTCCAGAGGAACATGATGAGGGAGGAGAGAGCCATGGCGACAGATGCAAGGAGGAAGCGCAGGGAGAATGGGGAAAACCAGGGAACCACAGCCCCTAATACAACATTCCCTGAGGAGGGGTTAACGCCCAACCAGCATCTCAGCAACACCAGAGAGAAGGGCAACACCCCAACCTTCCTCCCCACCCCAAACCCTCCCTGTCCCCACTCAAATGCTCATTCAAAACCCCCATACCCACCCTGTCACCCCTCCAACATTCCCCACACTGTCCCTCCTCACCCTTTCCCTCCAGTGTTCTCCCTCCCCTTTCAACCCATACCCTCCCTGTCCTCCCTCCCCTCACCCCATATCCTCCCTTTCCCCCCTCACCCCATATCCTCCCTGTCCCCCCTTCCCCATTATCCCATACCCTCCCTGTTCCCCCTTCCCTTGACCCCCAACCCCCTCACCTCAGAATCCTCTGAGATCCTGTTAACCATTTCACAAATCTTCACATCCTATGGAACAACTTCCTCCACCAGCAGAAAGCTCACCAAAAAGGGGACATGAGAATGAACAGAAGAAAGTGAGCTTCAAGGCAATGTACACTAACATAGATGGGATTACAAATAAAACAAATGTACTTGGAGAACGGGCACTAGAGGAAAACCCAGACATAATAGCACTCACAGAAACAAAGCTAACGAAAACCATAGTAAATACAGTGTTTCCACAGGAATACTGTGTAGAAAGGAAAGAGAGGGAAGGAAGAGGTGGAGGTGAAGTAGTTCTGCTGATAAGAAAAGGCTGGAGTTTTGAGATGGTTATCCAGGGCTGTGAAGGTTTCAGTGACTACATAACAGGTTCTATAGAAATCGGAGGACAAAAACTTATAGTAGTGTTCATATATAACCCCCCACCAAATGACAGAAGACCCCAGACAGAAATATGATAGAAACAACATGACTACCATTTCTATAATAGAGAGAGCACCTTCTGTCGCTAGCAGGAATGGATCAGGACTACTAATGATGGGAGACTTCAAGCACTAGGAAGATAGATTGGGAGAACAGACACCCACATGAAGAGCTAAGCTACTGGACGTGGCAACAAGAAACTTTCTAAGCCAACACATCAAGGGACCGACAAGACTGAGAGGAGACGATGAACCAGCCATGATTGATCTGATATTCACCCCGAATGAGTCGGATATAAGGGAAGTTAAGTTTGAAGTCCCCTTGGGAACGAGTGATCACAGTGTATTGCTCTTTGAGTACCTGGAAGAGCTAGGAGTAATCTCCCCCCAAACAGAACTTGAAAACAAGGGGCTGGCGTACCGAACGTGAAATTATGAGATGAGAAAATTCCTAAGGGATATACCATGGGACACAGAACTCAGACCTAAGTCCATACAAGACATGATGAACTGTCACCTAAGAGTGTCACGAAGCAGTAAACAGCTTTATTCCGGCCCAAAAGGAATAACTAAGAAGCAAAAGAAGAATCCGTGGTTTAATTGGGCATGTATGGAAGCAAAGAAACTGAACAAAAGGGCGTGGAGGAACTTCCGGAATAACAGAACACCAGAAATAATAGAGAGAGAGAGATACCAGAAAACCAGGAATGAGTACGTTGGTGTGAGAAGAGAAGCAGAGAAAAAGTATGAAAATGATACAGCAAATAAAGCCAAGACCGAACCAAAGCTGCTCCCCAGTCACATCATGAGAAAAACAACAGTGAAGGAACAGCTGATGAAGCTTAAAACGGGTGAGGAAAGGTACACAGAGAATGACAAAGAGGTGTGAGAAGAACTTAACAAGAGATTCCAGGGGCCTGACAGCTGAGTGGACAGCGCTTTGGATTCGTAGTCCTGAGGTTCTGGGTTCGATCCCCGGTGGAGGCGGAAACAAATTGGCAGAGTGTCTTTCTCTCTGATGCCTCTATTCACCTGGCAGTAAATAGGTACCTGGAGTTAGACAGCTGCTACGGGCTGCTTCCTGGGGATGTGTAACTGGGGCGCGGGGACGCTAAGCCCCGAAATCATCTCAAGATAACTTCAAGGTCTTCACAATAGCTCTATATTGTCTATGGACAGTCCCTGCACTTGGAGTACCTCATAAAAGGCTGGTGCATAAGCTGGAGAAACAAGCAGGAATAACTGGTAGTGTGTTCTAGTGGATAAAGAGGTACCTAAGCAATAGGAGGCAGAGAGTTACAGTGAGGGGTGAACCTTAGATTGGTGTGAAGTCACCAGTGGAGTCCCACAGGTCTCTGTACTCGGACCTATCCTGTTTCTGATATACGTAAATGATCTTCTAGAAGGTATTGACTCATTCCTCTCAATGTTTGCTGATGATGCCAAAATTATGAGAAGGATTAAGGCAGAAGAGGACAGCTTAAGGTTTCAAGATGACCTGGGGACAAACTGAAGGAATCGCCCAACAAATGGTTGCTAGACTTTGACCCGAACAAATGTAATGTGTAGGGAGCAGAAGGCCAGATACAAGGTATCGATTGGGAGATGAAATTATTCAAGAATCAGAGAGAGAAAGATCCGGGGGTTGATATCACACCAGACCTGTCCCCCGAAGCACATATCAACAGGATAATATCAGCGGCATATGCCAGGTTGGCCAAAAAAAGAACGGCATTTGGAAACTTGAGTAAGGAATCATTCAGAACTTTGTATATCACATATGCCAAACCAATCCTGGAGTATGCAGCTCCAGCATCGAGTCCATATCTAGTCAAGCATAAGGCTAAACTGGAGAAGGTTCAAAGGTTTGACACCAGACTAGTCCCCAGACTGAGGGGCATGAGCTACGAGGAGAGACTACAGGAATTAAACCTCACGTCGCTGGAAGACAGAAGAGTTCAGGGAGATATGATCACCGAATACAAGATTCTCAAGGGAATTGATAGGGTGGATAAAATAGATTATTTAACACAAGGGGGCACATGCACTAGGGAGAGAGAAAGATAAGGCCTGTTATAACCGGTTAACCCTACCTAAGTGTTTATTTACATACACACATACATATGCACGCACACACGACTTTTGAAAGAGGTCATGACTCATGTTTACCTACAATGATAAGCATGTACTTTAATCTGGAAGACATGTTTAGTGTGATAAACGCCACAGGCAGGAGTTGGTCTGTTGTTGTTCTGATATAACTATGTTTTGGCTGAACACTGAAGTAAGGCGGAGAAACTTAAACTGAATTGTTCTGTTTTACAATGTCAGAAATATGTACATTTTAAATTTTATGAAAATTGAACTGTTCATAAGAAACTTATGAGAGCGAACTAAGGCGAGAAACAAGAGCTGGAGCTTGGTAACTGCCTTGATCTCATTTACTACTTCTGAAATATGACTGTTTTAAATTTCGGAGGAATAGGGTAGATAATAACGAAAGTACAAGAGTGAAATAGGACAGAGGACAAGAGCTGGAGCTCGGTAACTGAATTATTATATTTTACTACTTCGAAAAAACTATGTTTAAAATCTCGGGGAAATGGGGCTGTTAATAAAGAGTTTATCAAAGACAACTAAGGCGAAGGACAGGAGCTGGAGCTAAGTAACTATTTTCTTTTCTTACTTCGTCTAAAATATGAATGTTTACAATTTCAGGAAAATTGAACTGTTAGTTGCGAAATTACACCTATAAACGTATAGAGCCAGGTTCAAAAACTAACATTTAGCACTGGCAATTACTTAACAAACTCCTAATGAACATATTCTCTGAAAACGGACTTCCTCCGACCTTAACTTTACTCTTAAACGGGTAAAGCATAGGTGTAAATTTTCTTACATTCCTTACGCATTTTCCTTACAAATATTCAATGCGCCCACTTCGGGCATTGATCCGCGGAATTAAAATTTGACGTGATAAATTAATTAACGAACTCCTAATGAGCATATTATCTGAAAATAGATTTGATACGATTTTACCCAAATCGGGACTCTACCAAAATTAATCCCTAAAAATGGAGATCGCATACCAGCAAATTTGTCTAGGTTTTACCATATATTGACCATTTATATTTGACAATTTACCCTTTAAAGGGGGGACCGCTTAGCACTCATTTTTTGTAAAATAAAAAATGCACGCTAAGCAGTCTCTCCTACTACTCTGCTAGGGACCAGTTCTATTTTTAATATACGTGAACATGTCTACAGGAGTGGAGTCCTATATGTTGACGTTCGCGGATGATGCGAAATTAATGAGACAAGTTATAACAGATGAGGATTGTAGGATACTCCAAGAGGACTTGAACAAGATGCAGAGATGGTCAGAGAAATGGTTACTGGAGTTCAACACGAGCAAGTGTAAAATTATGGAAATGGGACTAGGTGACAGGAGACCAAAGGGCCAGTACACCAATGAAGGGAAACTACGTTCCTGTGGCGACTCGAGAAAGGGACTTGGGAGTGGACATAACACCAAATCTAGCTCCTGAGGCACATATAAATCGGATAACGACAGCAGCGTACTTTATGTTAGCAAAAGTTAAAACGTCATTCAGAAACCTAAGTAAGGAGGCATTCAGAGCACTTTACACTGCCTATGTGAGACCAGTCTTAGAGTATGCAGTGCCATCATGGAGCCCCACCTAAAGAAACACAGAAGGAAACTGGAAAAGGTTCAAAAGTTTGCGACGAGGCTAGTCCCGGAGTTGAACTGTCAACATATCCAATCTCATGAACGGAGTTACATGAGATGGGATATGGAGAACAACTGAAGGAACTGAGCCTGACACGCAATTGGTATAAGTTAAGTGAGAAGGCGGTGGATGCCAAACACGTCATATGACAAAGAGTACTGGAAAGACGGGACACCACGAGTGTAGCTTTCATTCTTTAACTACTTAAGTAACTACTCTTAAATAATTACACACACACACATATGCCCAAACTCTTACAACTAAAGTCATTTAGGGACGTCAGAACAATCCTGGACATCCAGAGGCGCTTAACCAGTGTCAGTGAGAGAGTCACGACACACGTGGACATACAGAGGCGTTAAACTATTGTTAGCGAGGGTGTTGGGGCATACCTGGACATGTATAATTGCTTAGTTAATGTCAGTGAAGGTGTCAGAAGTATCTGGACATGTAGAGGTGTTAATACACTACCTAGACATGCACAGGAGCACACCTAGTGAAGGTGTTAGGACATACCTGGACATGTAGATTTGCGTATCCAGAGCGAGGGGAGCGTGTTCCCATTATCTGCCTGTTTCATCCTTCGTCTGTGAAGAAAAAACACAAAAGTGTCACTAATATGGATTTTCTGGTTAAATATTAATATGTGCGTATGAATGCACGCCCCTCCCCTCCCTCCTCCCCCCCCCACACACACACATACATCCTACACCCCCAAACTCTACAAACCCAGAGGGGAGTAGGGAACTCTCCAAAAGCAGTTCGGCAGCCCAGAGAGAGGAGCATCACTCCCACCTTTCATCCAATGAAAGTTCTCCTTGCCCCAACCCCTCCCAGCCCCCCCCCCCCACTAAATGCCCACACAGCCCCCCCCCCCACTCTTCCCCTACCCCCTTCTCCCCCATCATTTGAATCATGCCACACATCAGCATCCTCCGAACCCATGTTAAGTATCGCACAGCACGCCAACCCCACCCAAGCGGCCCAGTCCATGGAACAACTGTCTGCACCAGTGGAACAGACAGCAAGAGTAAGAGTAAGTGAGGATGGACAGATGAAAGTAAGCTTCAAAGTGATGTACACAAACATCGATGGGATTACAAATAAGACAAGTGAACTTGGAGAAAGGACACAAGAAGAAAACCCAGATGTAATAGTACTCATAGAAACTAAACTGTCAGGCATTATAACAAATGCAGTGTTCCTGCAGGACTACTATATAATTAGGAAAGAGAGGGAGGGAAGAGGAGGAGTGGCCCTGCTGGTGAGGAAGTCATGGAGCTTCGATGAGATGAACATCTCAGGTTGTGAAGATTACAGAAACTACATAGCAGGCACTATAACAATGGGAGGAAGAAGGATAATTTCAAGTTATTGAAATTACCAGAGATGAGGTTAGGAGATATCTGCTCGATCTAGTTGTAACTAAGGCTGTTGGACCTGATGGAATCTCACCACGGCTGCTAAAAGAGGGGGCACTTTGCATGCCACTATCTATGGTGTATAACAAGTCACTGGAGACAGAAGATCTACCAGTTAGAAGACAGCTAATATAGTCCCAATATACAAAAAAGAGGATAAGCAGGAGGCCCTAAACTAAACTAAACTTGTATACCATGCAAGTTGATGGAGAAGATCGTGAGAAAAAACCTGGTAGCACATCTGGAGAGAAAGGACTTTGTAACACACCACCAGCAAGGGTTCAGGGATGGCAAGGCGTGTCTCACAGGTTTAATAGAATTCTATGACCAAGCAACAATTATTAAGGAAGAAATAGAAGGATGAGCAGACTGCATTGTTTTGGACTGTCAGAAAGCGTTTGACACAGTACCCTATAAGAGACTGTTGCATAAGTTGGAGAAACAAGCTGGAGTAAGTGATAAGGTGCTCCAATGGATAAGGGAGTACCTAAACCATAGGAAGCAGAGGGAGATATTGTGAGGGGATGAGACCTCAGACAGTCGTGATGTCACCAGTGGAGTATCACAGGGTTCTGTACTCGGCCCATTCTTGTTTCTGATATACGTGAATGATCTTCCAGAAGTATAGACTCATTCCTTCCAATGTTTGCTGATAATGCTAAAATTATGAGAAGGATTAAGATAGATGAGGACTGCAAGAGGCTACAGTATGACCTGGACAAACTGAGGGAATGGTCCAACAAATGGCTACTAGAGTTTAACTCGAGCAAGTGCAAAGTGATGAAGATAGGTGTAGAGAGCAGGAGGCCAAACACAAGGTACCAGCTGGGAGAGGAAATCCCTTAACCTGTCAGTGTGGGGAGTCGTGAATACCAGAGATTAGTCTAGTCGTCGTATGTTGGGTTTTATGTAGGGACTGGCAGTCCACTCTGTAACCCGGTGACCACAATTGACCGAGGTAGTCTAACTGGAGCAGCAGCAGGTGGCAAATGTTAATCGAGGTCTTCAAGATCATGAGGGATGTCAAACGGCTCTTTTGATATAATGCATTTCCATTTAGAAACAAGTTCTTAACGTCCACATAAACAATATTCCAATCAACTTGATACACGGGCGTCTGTGTGCCTTTATTTTTATAAGCAGTTAGTGAGTAAGAACATAATCAAATGTTTTCTAAAAATATACCTATATATATAAATATATATAGGTATATATTGTATAAACCTTCCTTTTGTGGAACGTATTAAATATGTTTTGCAATAAATCAACAAGACTGGTCAAACATGAGCGATTACTTTGAAAACCATGTTTGGGGATCTGTTAATTAGATGAGGATTAAAGGTTGCACTATGTCGTCTCCCATTATTGTTCTTATGAGTATACCGGCTTCTGGCGGATAGCTGAATGGCCCATTACAAGCCTTGCTCTCTTCTTTATATACTAGTATACCATTTGCAAGTTTCCATTCATGTGGAAGTGTTCCTGTCTCGAGTGACTTATTGAAAAGTTCCATTCTCTTCCTTATTATTTTATTGTCTTTTTCGATAAACGAGATTTTTTTTCTTAACTATCTTATCATTTCATTATTCCATCATTTTGATTTGAGGGATAATTTCGACCATTTGTTTCACAGTGGAACATGAACACTTTCTGATCAGTTATACACGCTCCTAAACGTGCTTCCGAGCTCCGTCCATGCTATGTTCTAGGACGCTTGCCTCAGTAGACCTCCTACTGATGTTCTCTGTGATACATCGCCTTAATGTGATTTATTTGTGTAAGAAATATAGTTCCTAATTTATCCCCAAGAAGTGCAGTAAATGTAATCCACGTGTAACATTGTCCCCCACGCCTTACAAATGCCAGCGGTAAAGCGAACACTGCAGTTCTTTATGTCAAATTTGTATATCATCAATTACGTTATTTCCTTTTAAGGGTAAAATTATCACTTTCATTGAAAATCTTATCACTTGCATAACTTCCACACGTTCTTTAAATTTCACAATCACCGTTGTATTGCCTTCTCAGGATGTGTTCTCACTAAAATCACTGGCTCCTTCCTGCACCTTTAAGAAGATGCCATGTTACCCAAACTAACCGTTTATCCTCCAAGATGAATTCAGGGTCGAATATATAAGAATATATAAATATAATTTGCTTCGAGAGCTTCTCTTTTTCCCTCTGGTAATTCGATATAAATTTCTTGATATTCTTCCTGGGATAGAAACTCAAGCTTCCATAGACCCTTCCTTTAAGTAACGTCTATTGACACCTTCCTTGCTATGATCTCCCCCCCCCCCTCTCTCTCTCCTAGGTGTACATGAGCTAAGGAACGGAAGTTTCCACCTCCGTTCTCCATCACGTTCCTGTGCAAGTCGTTGAGCTTGCGCGTGCCTGTTGTCGACATCTGTTCGTGTGTTCTCCAATATATCGGCGTTGTTCTTCAATCTCTTGTCATCTCTACTAATATCACTATTTCACTGTCACGTTCAACACTTTGCCTAGTCATCTCCCGTCTTCCGCTTCTGATATACAAACCCAATAATTTATGAATACAAACTGAATAAGTTCTAGAGACAACCTGAATAAGCCCAGATTCAGAAAAGATCTTGATAAATACTGGTTTGGGAATTGGGTTACAGGCTGGATTATTTCAAGCGTAGGTTAGATATAGATATGAATGAGTTTGGTTGTGTATAAATATTACCTCCCTCGCATGGGTCAATAGGCTATCTACTTCCTATAACTCTTAGGCTCTTATAAGAAGCCAATGTCTTCTTTTCCATATCTTCGATGCTGTTACATGCCTTGGCCCCCAGG
Source organism: Procambarus clarkii (assembly GCF_040958095.1). Lineage (NCBI taxonomy): Eukaryota > Metazoa > Arthropoda > Malacostraca > Decapoda > Cambaridae > Procambarus > Procambarus clarkii. Next base: position 10,742,892 of record NC_091158.1, read on the forward strand.
ATGGTGCAAGGAACGTCGCATATTGTATTAATCAGAGTCCTTGTGTGTAGACTGAGCAGAGTGCATAAACTATGCCCACTGGGAGTGGGAGACGCTACCTCCTCACACCACCATTATCTGCCCACAACTGTACACGGCTAAATCACCTGTCTTAATTATATTCAACTATTGATATCGAACAAGTATTGCATAGTGAGATGCATTGAAAATGGTACATTCTGTGCGATTTTCATTCACTCTGGTGACACCCAAAAACAAAGACTATCTGAATGACCTCTTAGCTAACACTACGACGACTAGAGAGTGAGGCAGAGTGAAGAGTAATCCATCTTGCGCTAGACAGATGGCATGACTTGGGGGGTGTACCACACCCCCAAGTCATGAGGTACCAGGTGGTGGTGTACCTCACCTAGTACCACTCACGCCCTCCGCCACCTGCACCACCACCAGGGGCGTCCACTCTCAGTACAGTATTAGGCCTTCAAACTGTCCCCAGGCAGAGTTACCGAGACCTGGTTAAAACACGTAACGTGAACAACAAATGCGTGTCGCCATAGACTAATCTGAACCTGACATTGGGAACTACTGCATAACGACTAGCTCGGAGTGTGGCCAATATTCTCCGTCACCACTCTAGAAGTTACAGGATGACCTGGACAATCTACTGGAGTAGGCAAACAAATGGTTGCTAAACTTCAATCACAGCAAGTGTAAGGTAATGAAGATGGGAAAGGGAGAAAGGAGACCAGAAGGTATCTACATCATATGGGGGAAGGCAACTACAGGAACCGGATATAGGAGGATTTGGAAGTGGACATAATTTCAACATTATCTCAAGAGGCACACTTAAACAAAGTAACATCGGCAGCATATTGGACGCTGGTAAACATTGGAAACACAAATAAGTCGAATAAATATAAAGAAACACTTGAACCCCGAACGGGTGGTCAAGAAGTGGAAAGACTGAAAGAAGTCGTGGACGCCTCCTTCATCCTCAACTTTAAAGCTAGATTCGATCAAAGATTCGACCGTCAGAATAGAAAATTTTAATGCATTAGGTGCAAAAAGGCTAGTAGGCGGTGCACAGAGAGCTAAACCTCACTTCCCTGTAGCCACTGATTAATTGTTCTGATTAATTTTGGGTAGCATAAGCACCACCACCTCTAACATCACCACCACCACCTCTAACATCACCACCACCACCACCTCTAACATCACCACCACCACCTCTAACATCACCACCACCACCTCTAACATCACCACCACCACCACCTCTAACATCACCACCACCACCTCTAACATCACCACCACCACCACCTCTAACATCACCACCACCACCACCTCTAACATCACCACCACCACCACCTCTAATATCACCACCACCACCTCTAACATCACCACCACCACCACCTCTAACATCACCACCACCACCACCTCTAACATCACCACCACCACCTCTAACATCACCACCACCACCACCTCTAACATCACCACCACCACCACCTCTAACATCACCACCACCACCACCTCTAACATCACCACCACCACCACCTCTAACATCACCACCACCACCACCTCTAACATCACCACCACCACCACCTCTAACATCACCACCACCACCTCTAACATCACCACCACCACCTCTAACATCACCACCACCACCACCTCTAACATCACCACCACCACCACCTCTAACATCACCACCACCACCTCTAACATCACCACCACCACCACCTCTAACATCACCACCACCACCACCTCTAACATCACCACCACCACCACCTCTAACATCACCACCACCACCACCTCTAACATCACCACCACCACCTCTAACATCACCACCACCACCACCTCTAACATCACCACCACCACCTCTAACATCACCACCACCACCTCTAACATCACCACCACCACCACCTCTAACATCACCACCACCACCTCTAACATCACCACCACCACCTCTAACATCACCACCACCACCACCTCTAACATCACCACCACCACCACCTCTAACATCACCACCACCACCTCTAACATCACCACCACCACCTCTAACATCACCACCACCACCTCTAACATCACCACCACCACCACCTCTAACATCACCACCACCACCTCTAACATCACCACCACCACCTCTAACATCACCACCACCACCACCTCTAACATCACCACCACCACCTCTAACATCACCACCACTACCTCTAACATCACCACCATCACCACCTCTAACATCACCACCACCACCTCTAACATCACCACCACCACCTCTAACATCACCACCACCACCTCTTACATCACCACCACCACCTCTAACATCACCACCACCACCACCTCTAACATCACCACCACCACCACCTCTAACATCACCACCACAACCAACTCTAACATCACCACCACCACCACCTCTAACATCACCACCACCACCACCTCTAACATCACCACCACCACCTCTAACATCACCACCACCACCTCTAACATCACCACCACCACCTCTAACATCACCACCACCACCTCTAACATCACCACCACCACCTCTAACATCACCACCACCACCTCTAACATCACCACCACCACCTCTAACATCACCACCACCACCTCTAACATCACCACCACCACCTCTAACATCACCACCACCACCTCTAACATCACCACCACCACCACCTCTAACATCACCACCACCACCTCTAACATCACCACCACCACCTCTAACATCACCACCACCACCTCTAACATCACCACCACCACCACCTCTAACATCACCACCACCACCTCTAACATCACCACCACCACCTCTAACATCACCACCACCACCTCTAACATCACCACCACCACCACCTCTAACATCACCACCACCACCACCTCTAACATCACCACCACCACCTCTAACATCACCACCACCACCTCTAACATCACCACCACCACCTCTAACATCACCACCACCACCACCTCTAACATCACCACCACCACCACCTCTAACATCACCACCACCACCTCTAACATCACCACCACCACCTCTAACATCACCACCACCACCACCTCTAACATCACCACCACCACCTCTAACATCACCACCACCACCACACCTCACATCACACCCCGAGCCTCCTCATCTTCTGGTGTGTGGTTTAGTCTTCTAAACATAAATGAGTACAATAAGTTAGGTAAGAAAATCTAACAGGAAAAGCAGCTTTTGTCAGTACAGATGGAGGAAGTTACACAGGGAATAGAACAGTGCAAGAAGGATATGCAACTCACCTATGCACAAGTGGCCATGGAGAAGGACAAAATAGAACAAGGAGTAAAGGAAGTCAAATACTGCAGCAATCAGGATAAAACAAACATTAGGCTGGAAGTCAGAAAGGAACTGGTGCAAAACACAGTCGATCGAAGTAAGTCCCTATTAATTTTGGATAGCATAGAAAAGGAGATAACATCTAGGTCAGACAGAGCCGTAGAAGAATCGAAAGAAGTAGATACAATTGTTGGGCTCGTGGAAGGTCTTACAACCAAAGAGAATGTCTGCAACTACAGGAGAATTGGCAGATACGAAAAATGGAAAGATCGACCTTTAAGGATCACCCTAAACGGTGCAAAACAGATGGAAGGAGTACTAAGGAATTTTAGGAAATTACAAAGTGATAAGGGAGGAAAATTATGATCATTAAGACAAGATCTTTCAAAAGAAGACAAGGAGAAGCTGAAACTGAACCTTGTAGAGACAAAATGTCTAAATGAGAGCAGGAACGAAGAAGAAATCAATTATTTTTCAACAAGGTGGTTAGGGGTAGGCAAGCCAGTGAGATGGTATAAAAAGGTAAACCAACAAAATCACAAGAGAAAGGGGGAATGAAGAATAAGAAGAGATGAAACATGTTCCTGACCATTATATACACCAACATAGATGGAGTGAGATCAGAGATACTGGAGTGAAGTGATGTAATACAGCTGCAGACGCCAGACATTGTTGCACTCAGGGAGACAAACCTTGAAGATGATATTTTAAATGAGGTCATATTCCCAAGGGGCTACTCAGTTTGGAGACAGGACAGAACAATTTGGAAAGGCGGTGGTGTTGCTGTGCTGGTGAAAGAATACCTAAAGGTGAACGAAATAATGATTGCCAATCCACGAGAAGTTGACCTAATAGCACTGGAGATCTGCAATAAGAATGATAAACTAATAATCATAAATGCATACAGTCCACCGCCAAGCAACACATGGATAAAGGAATAGCTGGATAATAAACGAGAGGGTCTTATAACAATAGTGAGAGAGATTATAGCGAGAGCTGATAAAGATAGGATCACGACTGTTGGTAGTCGGTGACTTCAACTTGAAATACATAGACTAGGAGTCATATGAAGCTGGAGAAAAAGATATAATAACAGACAGACAGTATGGTTTTCGATCTGGAAGATCCTGTGTAACGAATTTACTCAGTTTCTATGATCGAGCCACAAAGATTTTACAGGAAAGAGATGGTTGGGTTGATTGCATCTATCTGGACCTAAAAAAGGCTTTTGACAGTTCCACATAAGAGGTTGTTCTGGAAACTGGAACATATTGGAGGAGTGACAGGTAGACTTCTAATATGGCTGACAAATTTTCTAACTGACAAAAATATGAAGGCAGTAATCAGAGGCAATGTATCGGACTGGAGAAATGTCGCAAGTGGAGGACCACAGGGTTCACCTCTTGCACCGGTAATGTTCATTGTCTACATAATCGATCTACTAGTTGGAATACAGAATTGTATGAACATGTTTGCTGATGATGCTAAGATAATAGGGAAGATAAGAAACTTAAATGATTGTAATGCCCTTCAAGAAGACCTGAACAAAATAAGTATATGGAGCACCAGTTGGCAAATGGAATTTAATGTGAATGTCATATTATTATTGTTAATTTAATGTGTGAATTTAATGTGAATGTCAATGTTATGGAATGTGGAATTGGAGAACATAGACCCCCCCCCCAAACAACTTATAAATTATGTGAGAAATCTTTAAAGAATTCTGATAAAGAAAGAGATCTAGGGGTTATCTTGAGATCTTGAGGTTATCTTGAGATGATTTCGGGGCTTAGTGTCCCCGCGGTTCGGTCCTCGACCAGACCTCCTTTTTTATGCACACCCCCAGGAAGTAGCCCGTAGCAGCTGTGTAACTCAAAGGTACCTATTCACTGCTAAGTGAACAAGTGCATCAGGGTGACAGAAACTGTGCCCATTTGTTTCCGCCGCCACCGGGAATCGAACCCGAAATCTTGGGACTACGAATCCCGAGCGCTGCCCACTCAGTTGTCAGGCCACTATAAGTGTAGCTTATGCTACACCTTCTAACTTCAGAATTGCTTTTAAATACATAGATGGCGAAATACTAAAGAAATTGTTCACAACTTTTGTTAGGCCAAAGCTAGAATATGCAGCGGTTGTGTGGTGCCCATATCTTAAGAAGCACATCCACAAACTGGAAAAGGTGCAAAAGACATGCTACTAAGTGGCTCCCAGAACTGAAGGACAAGAGCTTCGAGGAGAGGTTAAAGGCATTAGATATGCCAAAACTAGAAGATAGAATAAGAAGAGGCGACATGATCACTACGTATAATAGTAACGGAAATCTATATAACTGATATGGAAGACTTCCTGAGTACCTGGAACTTCGAGAACAAGAGGTCATAGATTTAAACTAACTAAACAAAGCTGCCGAAGAAATATAAGAAAATTCACTTTCGCAAACAGAGTTGTAGACGGTTGGCACAAGTTAGATGAGAAGGTGGTATCTTGAGGTTATCTTGAGATGATTTTGGGGCTTTAGTGTCCCCGCGGCCCGATCCTCGACCAGGCCTCCACCCACAGGCAGCAGCCCGTGACACCTGACTAACACCCAGGTACCTATTTTACTGCTAGGTAACAGGGGCATAAGGTGAAAGAAACTCTGCCCATTGTTTCTCGCCGGCGCCCGGGATCGAACCCGGGACCACAGGATCACAAGTCCAGCGTGCTGTCCGCTCGGCCGACCGG
>NC_091158.1:10751413-10873913 GCF_040958095.1 Procambarus clarkii
GAGAGAGAGAGAGAGAGAGAGAGAGAGAGAGAGAGAGAGAGAGAGAGAGAGAGAGAGAGAGAGAGAGAGAGAGAGAGAGAGAGAGAGAGAGAGAGAGATGGGGGGGGGGGGGGAATGTGCCGGTTGTCCAAACATGTTGTCTAATATATACCTCATTATTATGTACCGTGTATGGTGCTTCCTGGAGGGTGCTCCCTTTATTGTCTCTTACCTGGTCTCCACTGTATGGTGCCTCTTGTATGGTAGTACAATGTATAGTATGGTTAAATAAGGAAACATTAGTTGAAACTTATGAAAATTTGTCCTTCACAAGATGCGTGATAGATGCCTGGTTGATGGGGTTCTGGGAGTTCTTCGACTCCCCAAGCCCGGCCCGAGGTCAGGCTTGACTTGTAAGAGCTTGGTCCACCAGACTGTTGCTTGGAGCGGCCCGCAAGGCCCACATACCTACCACAGCCCGGTTGATCAGGCACTCCTTGAAGACAACGATCTTGTTTTCTCTTGAAGATGTTAACGGTTGTTCCGGCAATATTTCTTATGCTCGCTGGGAGGGTGTTGAACAACCGTGGACCTCTGATGTTTATACAGTGTTCTCTGGTCGTCTATGGCACCGCTGCTTTTCACTGGTTCTATTTTTTATTTTCTTCCATATCGTTATCTGCAGTATATTGTTATTTTACTGTGTAGATTTGATACCCGGCCCTCCAGTATTTTCCACGTGTATATTATTTGATATTTCTCTCGTCTCCTTTCTAGCGAGTACATTTGGAGAGCTTTGAGACTATCCCAATAATTTAGATGCTTTATCGCCTCTATATATGCTGTATATGTTCTCTGTACTCCCTCTATTTCAGCATTTGCTTTTGTCTCTATTTGAATTTATCTCTATTTGCTTTCCTACTATGGGCATATTTGATTATGTTTGTACCCTGTATTATGTTTAATTTTACCGTACCTGAGTACCTGGAATTTATCACTGTTAAAATCATGTTATTTTCTGCTGCCCAGTCGAAAACTTTATTAATATCGGCCTGTAGTTTTTCAATGTCTACAATGTTTTTCATGCTGATTCTTATGCCATCCACAAAGGATGATACGAAGCTGTGACTTGTATTTTTGTCTATATCTGATATGAGAATAAGGAAAAGCAGTGGTGCATGACCCTAAGGTATAGAGCTTTTAACTGTGCTTGGACTCGATTTTATGTGGTTGACTGTTACTCTTTGTATTCTGTTAGACAGAAAACTGAGAATCCACCGTCCTACTTTACCAGTTATTCCCATTGACCTAATTTTGTGTGCTATCACTCCATGGTCACATTTATCGAATGCCTTTTCGAAGTTCGTGTATACAACATTTGCATTCTGCTTTTCTTCTAATGCCTCAGTGACTTTGTCGTAGTGGTTAAATAGCTGTAAGAGGCAAGATCTTCCCACTCTAAATCCATGCTGGCCTGGGTTGTGAAGGCCATTGGTCGCTATGAAACTGGTGATCTGACTCCTGATCACTCTCTCAAATACCTTTATTATGTGGGACGTTAGTGCAACTGGTCTATGATACTTTGCCAATGCTTTGCTCCCTCCTTTGTTTAGAGGGGCTCTGTCTGTTGATACTCTTCTGGTATCTCGTACACTGGTATCGCGTATCTGGATGTTGCATTTAAATGTGTTGCAACAACACGGAGTTGCCTGTCTGCTTGTATTACTGAGGTGAGTTACGCACCAGCCTAGAGTCTAAGGCCTCACTATCACTTTACAATAGCAACACATTTCCATTTTTAGTCAACTAATTTGTGATTTTCGTCTTCTGATTAGAGATTCTTTGTTAATTTGAGATTTATGTCCACTAATGTGCGACGTTTGTTCACTAATTTGGGATTTTTTACTTGTAAATAATTAGAGATTTGTATCGATTATTTTAGGATTTTGTCACACTGAGTCCTGGTGAGTGTGAGTCATTACACTACACGCGCCCAACACTCCTGTCGGGTAGTGAGTGTATGTAGGTCTCAGTGAGACCCTCCAACACTGTTGACAGTCACTGGCTGAGTGGTTATAACACTGGACTGTCGGGGGCATGGACACACTGGCTGACCCGGTTCGAATCCTTCGAGTCAGTTTTTAGTGTGTGTGTGTGTATAATATATATATATATATATATATATATATATATATATATATATATATATATATATATATATATATATATATATATATATATATATATATATATATATATATATATATATATATATATATATATATATAGGGGGGGCACCACCACTGGTGCAATTATAGGGACCCACAGCCTCAGAGAAGGGAACACAGAGCATTCAGGGAAAAACTTTAAACTTTGCAAAAAATTAACATTAAGAGGACTATATATATATATATATATATATATATATATATATATATATATATATATATATATATATATATGTGTATCTTCATATGTAACTAAGACAGCCCATGTGTAGACAAAAAAGCCACAGCTTTGCTGGAGGCAGCAACAACCCCCAGTGATCGTGCACGCCTCACAGCTGTGCAGGATCCCCATGCAGGGGACTTCCTTTTGGCAATCTCTATGTTTGCGACAGGCACACGTCTTGATCCGCAGGAGCTCCGTATTGCAGTCGCTCTCCGTCTTGCTGCCCCTATCCACACTGTTCATAAGTGTATTTGCGGCGAGGCAGATGCAGACGAATATGGATTGTATGGCCTGCACTGTGGAAAATCTGGCGTTTGGCACTCAAGATACGACGAAGTCATTGATATCATTAAGAGGAGCCTAACTCTGTCGAGTGTCCAGCAGAGAGAGAGAGAGCCTCGCAGTGTACTGAACCGCAATGTATTGAATCGTATCTCTGTTAGCTTTGCTGGCCAACCAGATGGAATCATACTGCGCCCCTAGAAAAATGGCAAACAATTGGCATGGGACTATACTTGCGTATCCACCCTAGTTTCTGACAGCATTTTTTAATCATTTTAACCACTATTTGAACAATGCACAATTATTATCATTTTATACAATTATTTTGCATACACATAATATTTTGTATATAATTTTATAGAACTCCATATTACCAAAAGGGGCGAGTTGTGAATTTCAATAAAATTATGCGTTCACTAAAGGGTTTCCGTGATTTGAAATATTCTGTTGCGAGGTTTATTACGCCAAATAAAACATTTAAAAACTGATTTACCGTTTTTTGTTTTGCTAATTAATTATATAAAGCGTACAGAATAATTAGACAACTTGTATAACGTGTAATGACTACCCAACCACTTTGACAGGACGGTATAGCGACGGTCTCGCTTCATGCAGGTCGGCGTTCAATTCTCTACCGTCCAAGTGGTGGGGCACCATTCCTTTCCCCCGTCCCATCCCAAATCCTTATCCTGACCCATTCCAAGTGCTATAACGTCGTAATGGCTTGGCGCTTTCTCTTATAATTATAAAACATTATCCAAGAAAACCAGTAACTCAAATTCTTTAACTAAATATATACTAGCAAACTTGTTCTAGTGTTTAAATAGTTTAAAAAGTTATATTCTGGGAACCTTAAAGTATATTTAAGATTGTCAGTATAGATTAAGATTGTTACCTAACCTAACTGAACCTAAACTAACTGAACACAACCTAACTTAACTGAAGTAAACCTCTACCTAACTTAACTGCACTAAGCCTATGAACCAATTCTAATGAACAAATCCACAAGGGCCGTGATGAGGGTTCGAACCTGGTCTACCTCTTCGCCCTTACTTCAATACACATCCCTCATCATGGCACTTGTGGATCTGTTCATTTGATGTATCAGGCTATTGTCATTTTTGTGTGTATTGAAGCAAGGGCGAAAAGGGAGAACAGGTCGTTGACAGAGCCCGGGTGCATGGGGGAATTGTGTAAAACTGATTGGAATTGTATCTCGGAGAGGCTGTGGGATCCGTGTGAGGGCAGTAGCAATCCCGGTTGCAATTCTTTTGACCATGTCGTGACGCAATCGGCTAAGGCGCGTCTGGGATCATCCCAGACGTAGGTTCGAACCCTCATCACGGCCCTTGTGGATTTGTTCATTTGATGTATCACGCTATTGTGATTTCTGTGTGTAGTGAACCAGTTCTAATCTAAGAAGGCTGTGGATCTAGCCCGTCCTCTCGAGCGTTCACAACGTCTATATACTGATGTATACTAAATTGCCCAAATCTAACCTAGCCGAGGTAGAAAACGGGACATCACGTCAATTTTGCTAAACGATATGATTTTTAGTACATCAGATTTTGGCCTTAGGGGATTTATACGTCAAAATGCGATGTACTATTCGAGAGAACGGGTATCTACCCGTTCTAGGGCGGTTATCAACCCGTCCTAGGGCGGGTACAGGGACAAAGAGCCACCCACAGAATGTGGCGGTGAGGGAAGTGCGGCTCTATGATAGCATACACTTTGATAAATTATTAGGTGAAATACCGGTAGGCTTTTTGGGTTAAGTTTTTGCTACATTCTAGCGGAAATTCCACCATGGTAGGCCCCAGGTGCCACCCTGGTGAATGTGCCTCTCTGGTTGATGTTCTTTCCTGACGGGTGGATCTTCCAGAGTTAATATTTATTCTAGGATGATCTTCCCATTTTTTTTCTTCAGGGATATTCCTGCGCAGGCCCTAAGCCCTGGCTGGTCCACTAAGTGTTGCTTGTTTCTGTTTTACTTGGGCGGAGTATGAGTATTTATGACTCGTATAGTCGCTTCAGTAAGATTTTGCCCTATGTGTTTAACAACTTCTTTTGGTCTGTTGAATCTAAGTCGAAATATTATTTGGTTTGTAACTGTGCACTGCGTTAGATAATGTTCCAGTGGTTTGTCAGGCATTTCTCTCCTTGGTAAATGTTATTTCCTGACTGTTCTTTCTTGGTGGATGTTCTTTTGTGGATACTCTTTCCTGGTGGATGTTCTTTTGTGGATACTCTTTCCTGGTGGCTGTTCTTTTGTGGATACTCTTTCCTGGTGGATGTTCTTTTGTGGATACTCTTTCCTGGTGGATGTTCTTTTGTGGATACTCTTTCTTGGTGGCTGTTCTTTTGTGGATACTCTTTCTTGGTGGCTGTTCTTTTGTGGATACTCTTTCTTGCTGGATGTTCTTTTGTGGATACTCTTTCTTGGTGGATGTTTTCAATGGTGTATGGTCTTGTCTGGTGAATGTTCTTCTTTGGTGGATGTTCCTCCGTGGTGGATATTTTATTTTGTGTATGTTCTTATTTCTGGATGTTCTTCCCTGGTGGAAGCTTTCTCCCCTGGTGGATGTTCATCCATAGTGAATGTTCTTCCTGGTATATATTCTTCCCTGTCTTGACATGTGTTCTTCCTTGTGATGTGTTCCTCCTTGTGATGTGTTCCTCCTTGTGATGTGTTCCTCCTTGTGATGTGTTCCTCCTTGTGATGTGTTCCTCCTTGTGATGTGTTCCTCCACCAAGGTTGACCCTTGGTGGAGGGTGACCCTTGGTGGAGGGTGACCCTTGGTGGAGGGTGACCCTTGGTGGAGGGTGACCCTTGGTGGAGGGTGACCCTTGGTGAAGGGTGACCCTTGGTGGAGGGTGACCCTTGGTGGAGGGTGATCCTTGGTGGAGGATGACCCTTGGTGGAGGATGACCCTTGGTGGAGGGTGACCCTTGGTGGAGGGTGACCCTTGGTGGAGGGTGATCCTTGGTGGAGGGTGACCCTTGGTGGAGGGTGACCCTTGGTGGAGGGTGATCCTTGGTGGAGGGTGACCCTTGGTGGAGGGTGATCCTTGGTGGAGGGTGACCCTTGGTGGAGGGTGATCCTTGGTGGAGGATGACCCTTGGTGGAGGGTGACCCTTGGTGGAGGGTGACCCTTGGTGGAGGGTGATCCTTGGTGGAGGGTGACCCTTGGTGGAGGGTGATCCTTGGTGGAGGATGACCCTTGGTGGAGGGTGATCCTTGGTGGAGGATGACCCTTGGTGGAGGGTGACCCTTGGTGGAGGGTGACCCTTGGTGGAGGGTGATCCTTGGTGGAGGGTGACCCTTGGTGGAGGATGACCCTTGGTGGAGGGTGACCCCAGGTAAATCGTGACCTCAGCGCTGCCGCTAACAAGGATGACCCCCAAACCTCATCAGTACCCCCCGACGGAGAGTGACCCCATGCGAAGAACGACCCCAGACGGAGGATGACCCCCAAGCGCAGAGAGATGCCAGTGCGGACCCCTGGCGTAGGGTGACCCCAGGCAAAAGGCGACCGTAGGCGGAGGCCGAGGGGTCGCCGGCGTAGCGGTCACGTCCCATTGTGCTGTCCACCCACACCTTATGGGGACCAGCTGCTGGGAATTATTCCATTAGGTCCAACTCTCCGGCATTGTCTCGGGGCCTCCTCTCGCCATCGCTCTAATTTATTATGCCAATTTCCTTAGTTTTTGCAATTATATCTATTTTTTCTCGAGTGATTTTCATATTTATTACTGCAATTTAATGCGTTTTTCGAATTATATATATATGTATTGCGCTCTCTAGTTGTGTTGATTATACACTATTAAGATTCCTGAGGCTTACCTCTACCCGAGTGTTTAAGTCATGCGGGCTTAACGAGCTGGTGTGTTGGCCTCTGTCTGCCTTGCAAATAAAGGATTAGTTTGTTTTATGTCTGTGGTATGCAACAAGCTACAGTTTTACTCGGAAGCAGAAGCATTCTTTCTAATATGTCTCTCTCTCTCTCTCTCTCTCTCTCTCTCTCTCTCTCTCTCTCTCTCTCTCTCTCTCTCTCTCTCTCTCTCTCTCTCTCTCTCTCTCTCTCTCTCACACACACACACACTACACACAGGCTGCAGAAGCAAGGAGACGCAAAAAAAGGGGTTGGGGATGTGGGAGCCACAGGACTCGGCTCAGTATCTCCAGTAACCTCCGAAGGGAGTGGGAATCCCCCCACCAGCAGGCCAGTACCCGCAAGGAGAAATGTAACAGAAGCCTTCCACCATCCAACCCCACAGCCATCCCCCACCAATCACCTGCACCTCCCCAGACAGTAAAGTCCCTATTCAGACCATGCCCCCCCCCCCCCATGCTCCCCGGCCCTAGCCCCCCCCCCCCATGTTCTCCCAATGCCCTTCTTCTTCCCCAAATCCTTCCCCCACCCCAGGCCCTCCCTGTTCCTGCACCCCATACCCTCTCTTGTTTCTCCAGTCCATACCCTTTGGGGACACCCCTTTGGACATACACCCCTTTGGGGAGCCGGTCGGCCGAGCGGACAGCACGCTGGACTTGTGATCCTGTGGTCCCGGGTTCGATTCTGGACGCCGGCGAGAAACAATGGGCAGAGTTTCTTTCACCCTATGCCCCTGTTACCTAGCAGTAAAATAGGTACCTGGGTGTTAGTCAGCTGTCACGGGCTGCTTCCTGGGGGTGGAGGCCTGGTCGAGGACCGGGTCGCGGGGACACTAAAAGCCCCGAAATCATCTCAAGATAACATCAAGATAACCCTTCCAAGTTCCCCTACCCCAAGATCTCCTTCCTACCCCACCCACTCCCCAGGCTCCCCTTCCCTCCCGAACCCCTGACTTCCCTGCCAACCCACCCCAGACTCCCCCAGCATTCCCCAACCCGTGATCTCTCTCCCCACCAAATGCACCCCCCCTGTGCTCCCCCATCCCATGCCCTAATTAACCCCCAACCCAGACCCTCTCAGCCACACCACCTAAGTCTCTCCTAACAACCTGTACCAGATCATCCCAGCCCCCCTTACACCCCAGATCCCCCTTCCTAAACCGCCACCTTCCACCCCTGACACCCCTATGGCCCCCAACTCCAGTGGAATCAACAGACACTGAGGATGGACAGAAGAGAGTCAGCTTCAAAGTAATGCACTCAAATACAAAAGGGATTACAAGCATGGCAAGTGAACTTAGGGAAAGAGCACAAGTGAACCTGGATGTAATTGGACTCATGGAAACAAAACTCATAGGAATCATAATGAATGTGGTGTTTCCCCAGAGACTACACTGTAATAAGGAAAGAGAGGGAAGGAAGGGGAGGAGGCGGAGTGGCTCTACTGATGAGAAAGGAATGGAGTTTCGAGGAGATGGTTATTCCAGGCTGCGAAGGGTTCAGAGATTTCATAACAGGCACTATGACGATGGGAGGACCAAGAATAGTATTAGCAGTGATATATAACCCACCAACAAATGACAGAAGACCCAGCGAAGAGTATGACAGAAACAACATGGCACCTAACACTATAATTGAGAGAGGAGCCGCTGCTGCCTGTAGAAATTGATCCCATCTGCTCATTATGGGGGACTTTAATCACGGAAGGATAGACTGAGAAAAGAAGTATCAAATCCAAACAACTGATTAACTTAACAAATAATAAGAAAACACGACTGGCCGTGTTTGTGAGAATTTACGTTTGTGAGAATATCATTGTAACACTGATTAGTTAAAGCACTGCAAGCATTTTGACGCTGCGATCTATGAATTGTATATATATATATATATATATATATATATATATATATATATATATATATATATATATATATATATATATATATATATATATATATATATATATGTATATATATATATATACATATATATATATATATATATATATATATATATATATATATATACATATATATATATATATATATATATATATATACATATATATATATATATATATATATATATATATATATATATATATATACATATATATATATATATATATATATATATATATATATATATATATATATATATATATATATATATATATATATATACACAACGTCTAGCGTTATTCACTGAACACACGGAAACATCAAAATAGTGATATAATGAGTGACTCTTGGCCACAACAAAAATTCATGAAGCACAGCATTAAAAAGTGTCACTCACTGGATTTACACTACAAAATATGATATCTAAACCATACATGGCGTTGTTGCATGTGATAGTGGTTGTGTGTGGTAGAGTGTGTGGTCCTGGGACGTGAGGTAGGTAGAGAGCGTGTGGTAGTGGTTTTGGGAGGAGGGGATCAGGAGAGTTAATTGTATTTTGATGTGTGCATAACATGCGCTCGCTCGCGTGTGTGTGTGTGCTCACCTAGTTGTGCTTGCGGGGGTTGAGCTTTGGCTCTTTGGTCCCGCCTCTCAACTGTCAATCAACTGGTGTACAGATTCCCGAGCCTACTAGGCTCTATAATATCTACATTTGAAACTGTGTATGGAGTCAGCCTCCACCACATCACTGCCTAATGCATTCCATCTGTTAACTACTCTGACACTGAAAAAGTTCTTTCTAACGTCCCTATGGCTAATTTTGGTATTAAGTTTCTACCTGTGTCCCCTTGTTCGTGTACCACCAGTGTTAAACAGTTTATCTTTATCTACCCTGTCAATTCCTCTGAGAATTTTGTAGGTAGTGATCATGTCTCTCCTTACTCTTCTGTCTTCCAGTGTCTTGAGGTGCATTTCCCGCAGCTTTTCCTCGTAACTCATGCCTCTTAGTTCTGGGACTAGCCTTGTGGCATACCTCTGAACTTTTTCCAGATTCGTCTTGTGCCTGACAAGGTACGGGCTCCATGCTGGGGCCGCATACTCCAGGATTAGTCTTACATATGTGGTATACAAGGTTCTGACCTGTAGTTCAATGCCTCCTGTCTATACCCCTTCTTGTATATCGGGAGTACGTTAGCTGTTTTCCAAATTTCTGGCAGTTCTCCTGTTGCCAGTGATTTGTTATACACTATGGAGAGTGGCAGGCACAGTGCTTCTGCTCCTTCCGTTAGTATCCAAGGGAAGATTCCATCTGGGTCTATAGCCTTTGTCACATCCAACACTAGTAAAAGCTTCCTTACTTCCCCACTGGTAATCTCAAACTCTTCCAGTGGTTCCTGGTTAACTATTGTGTGTGTGTGTGTGTGTGTGTGTGTGTGTATGTGTGTGTGTGTGTGTGTGTGTGTGTGTGTGTGTGTGTGTGTGTGTGTGTGTGTGTGTGTGTGTGTGTGTGTGTGTGTGTGTGTGTGTACTCTCCTAATTGTATTCACCTAATTGTGATTGCGGGGGTTGAGCTTTGGCTCTTTGGTCCCGCCTCTCAACCGTCAATCAACAAGTGTACAGGTTCCTGAGCCTATTGGGCTCTATCATATCTGCACTTGAAACTGTGTATGGAGTCAGCCTCCACCACATCACTTCCTAATGCATTCCATTTGTCAACCACTTTGACACTAAAAAAGTTCTTTCTAATATCTCTGTGGCTCATTTGGGCACTCAGTTTCCACCTGTGTCTCCTAGTGCGTGTGCCCCTTGTGTTAAATAGCCTGTCTTTATCTACCCTATCAATTCCCTTGAGAATCTTGTATGTGGTGATCATGTCCCCCCTAACTCTTCTGTCTTCCAGCGAAGTGAGGTTTAATTCCCGTAGCCTCTCCTCCTAGCTCATACCTCTCAGCTCGGGTACTAGTCCGGTGGCAAACCTTTGAACCTTTTCCAGTTTGGTCTTATCCTTGACTAGATATGGACTCCATACTGGGGCTGCATACTCCAGGATTGGCTTGACATATGTGGTATACAAAGTTCTGAATGATTCCTTACACAAGTTTCTGAATGCCGTTCTTATTTTGGCCAACCTGGCATATGCCGCTGATGTTATTCTCTTGATATGAGCTGCAGGGGACAGGTCTGGCGTGATATCAACCCCCAAGTCTTTTTCTCTCTCTGACTCATTGTCAGAGAAAAAGTGTGTGTGTGTGTGTGTGTGTGTGTGTGTGTGTGTGTGTGTGTGTGTGTGTGTGTGTGTGTGTGTGTGTGTGTGTGTGTGTGTGTGTGTGTGTGTGTGTGTGTGTGTGTGTGTGTGTGTGTGTGTGTGTGTGTGTGTGTGTGTGTGTGTGTGTGTGTGTGTCCCACGGCAATCTGATCTGGAGCGAAAGACACCAAATTTAATGGAATATATAGCAATGTAATGTCGTTAAGCTGCAGCAGAATTCATCGCACCCAGGAAACAGTCAATAAGAAAAGCAGGATTACTGTGTGGTTGAGCAGGAAGTGCAGGGAGTCAGATGCAGCAAGTCTTACCATGCCACAGGCTCTCTGTAGTGCACCTGGGTTCCTTCTCGACATATAATCGGAAATCCTGAATTCGAATCCCGGCCGAGACAGAAATGGGTGCAAGCTTTGGGGTTAATCTTTGACACTCGTTTGTCTTGGTCGCACCACTTTAATAAGACTATCAAAATCCTCAGATTAGGCAAAATTATAATTAATTTTGTCAATAAAGATGTTAATAATAATAATTACCTCCGAGTTGAATGCTCCAAGATCCTTAACCTCCTTAAGGTGTTGTCCCCATACTTCTTGGGGAGCGGATAGGCGCACGCTCCTCTATTTGCACTCTTCTCTCGTCCTGTCTAAACTCGATTATGGTTGCCCTGCCTACTCTTCTGCTTCTCCTTCTACTCTTCGCCGTCTTGATGCTTTGCACCATACTGGGTTGCGCCTCAGTTCTGGTGCCTTTCGTTCAACTCCTGCCCTCAGCTTGTACGCTGACACTGGCTTTGTCTCTCCAGGATCGCCGTGATCGCTAGTCTTCGCTATCTTGCTCGGTCCTTACAGCATCCTCACTCTCGCCTGTGTCGTGCTTTGACTTTTACCCCTCCTGTAGTTCCTGTTCCCCTTCACCACCTTCCTCTTTCTGTCCGTTTGTCTCCCTTACAATATTCTCTTTCGGTTCGTATTACCAATGTTTCTCCTCGTATTGTTCAGTCCCTGCCCCCGTGGAGGGTTCCCTTCCCAAATTTTGTACTTCCCTGACCCGCATCACTAAACTTTTGCCCCTCCTACGGTTCTGAAACACCTTTTTCTTGAGCACTTTTCTTCACACTCCCGCTCCGTTCCCATCTTCACCGATGGGTCTAAGTCTGCTGACGGTGTGGGCTACTCTGTTGTTTTTCCTGACCACCCTTATATGTGTCGCCTTCCTCCGGAGGCTAGCATCTTCACAACAGAACTTTATGCTATTCTTTATAATCTTCGTCCCATGCTTTCTCGTTGTCAATCCTCCTTTGTGGTGGTAGTTGACTCTCGTAGTGCCCTCATGGCTTTGGGGTCCTTTAATCCAGTCCACCCGGTGGTCATCGAGATTCACCATTGGCTGTTTATTATCTCCAGCAAATTTAAGTCGGTAGAGTTTTGCTGGGTTCCCAGCCATGTTGGTGTCTCTTTAAATGAGCGTGGGATGCCGCCGCTAAGGAAGCTATCCGCACTTGTCCCATCTCCCGTAAAGGTATTCCTTATTCCGACTTTTACCCAGTTATTTATTCCTCCATCCTTGCCCGTTGGCAGGGTTCTTGGTCTTTTGTTACTGGTAACAAACTGCGTACTCTTAAGAGTCGTGTGTCCTGTGGCCTTTATCCTACCACCGTAACCGGCGGTGGGAAACGGCTCTGGCTAGGTTACGTATTGGCCATACACGTTTAACTCACGGTCACTTAATGGAGGGGCGCCCTGCTTCTTATTGTCCAAATTGCATTGTTCCTCTTACCGTCGTGCACATTCTTGTTGAATGTCCTGACTACCAGGACGAGCGTGTGTCTTGCTTTCCGACCGTCTCTCGCGGTCAATTGTCCCTCGATAGAATTCTTGGTGAATCGGATACTTTTGATATCGTTCGCCTTATGCGTTTCTGTTCTCGTATTGGCATCCTTGGTGATATTCAGCGCCCTCTGATTCCTCCGCACATTTGGTGTTACTACATAGCCTTCCGGTTTGGTGCCTTCTGTTGATAATTAGTTACTTCCTTTCCCCTTTTGCCTCTGTTCATCTAGCAGTAAATAGGGACCAGTGAGTTAGTCAAGTTCGACTTTTGGGGGTCCTCGATACCATCCAAACGTCTATACATACACAAGCTGCCTGTCCCCCAGACAAAATTAATTAATTATAACACCAATTATTCCTTATGAGGCTCATACACTCCCTACACTAACGAAAATGAATGCCAACAAATATATATTTTGTATTTGGTTAAAATAATTAATGTAATAGTGTGGCATGGGTTATATTATTTTGGCCTGGGTAAATATTGGTTAGGAAGTAAGGTTGTTTATGGAATATATTACCGGGTAACATGATAGAAGTGGCATCGCTCGACTGATCCCAGCGAAGGTTAGATATCCATATTAATCAGTTCAGCTGGGTATAAATAGAAGTTCTCCCGCACGGGTCAACAAGCCTTGTTTATCCTACAGGTATAAACGTAGCAGTCAATAGTCAAGAGTCGTAGGGGCAGACGACCCTTGACCACTCTCACCAGCCTTATGGACAGTCCCTTCCCTTACTTCATCTTACGCCTTCCCATACTAGTTTTACCCTGGAACACTACCGTCAATTAGTTTACAACCAGGTCCCCCAATTACTACTGGGTGAACAAGGCCGAACAGTCTCCCGCTCCAGGAACTGAACCGGGTCGCAAACGACAAGGTGGGCAATCTTGAGGTTATCTTGAGAGGATTTCGGGGCTTTTTAGTGTCCCCGCGGCCCGGTCCTCGACCAAACCTCCACCCCCAGGAAGCAGCCCGTGACAGCTGACTAACTCCCAGGTACCTATTTACTGCTAGGTAACAGGGGCATTCAGGGTGAAAGAAACTTTGCCCATTTGTTTCTGCCTCGTGCGGGAATCGAACCCGCGCCACAGAATTACGAGTCCTGCGCGCTATCCACCAGGCTACGAGGCCCCTAGCGCCCTAGCAAGCAAGGACAGCTTTTAACATTGAAAAGTGTATACGAGGGCCAATAACAAGAAGACTAGTATGTGAGGCATAAGGAGCTAACCCTCACTTCCCTGTAGCCACTGTTAGGTAAACACCACCTCCACCAGCTTACACACAACCGTTCTTCATCAGAATATTCCAATTCATCATCAACACCAAACACTTCCCCACCAGCACTGCTACCACCACAAAACCTCCTTCTAATACATTTCCTGCCTTCGAACACCACTACAACCACCTTGATCCATTCAATCACCAGAATATACCACCTCACCCAATACCATCCACTATCCACCGGACATCTACACTATTACTCCTACGTATATGTGTGTGTATATGTATATGTATGTGTATAAAGTATATATGGAAGCTAATCAGAATTACATTTCGCCTTTGTAAATGCACATTAATGAAACTATGTAAAAGACACATCGAACACTTTATGTAGGGCATACGTAAATCTGTGTATCTATGTATTTACGTATGTAGGTTAGCTTAGCATTTTAAAAGCACCGAATCACCTTCTGTGGTTGATTGTTCAATAAATTCCTGAACTATATGTTTAACACATCTCTAACCCTGTCCATGGAGGACAGAAGAAAATGTATATATGCTGGTTAGCATTGTAAATGTATGGCCACGTCTGTGGTAGAAAAAAAAACTCCTTCCCTCTAGTGGTGCCATCACCTCCTCCCTCCTTCTTCCCGTCCCCTCCAAGTATACCCCTCACCACTACCCCCAGCTTAACAACCCCCTCCCTCACCCCTACCACAACAACCAACACCTCCCTCACCCCTACCACAACAACAACCAACACCTCCCTCACCCCTACCACAACAACCAACACCTCCCCCTCACCCCCTACCACAACAACCAACACCTCCCTCACCCCTACCACAACACCATCCTCAATCCTCACCCCTACCATCACCCTCAATTACTGATACAACAACATTTGTTTTAAGAATACCTTGTATCTGTCCCTGGCGTTATTATTCTCAGTGTGGCTGCCTCATTACAGTTGCACTCATTGTTTCCCATGATCTATGGGCCAATTAGTTTGATTTCTATTGTGAAAAATGTTTGAATTGATGATCGTAAATGTCATTCGTATACATCATGAAAATCGTAGATTAATCACATATTCAGAGCATGGCTTCACTAAGACCCGCTCACGTATAACGAATGTACCCCCATTCTTACCCATCATATTCTAATGAGTTGATTGTGGAAGAGTTTACGATTAATTAAGAAGGTAGAGGAGCATGGAACTGAAGGGAATATCATCACCTGGTCACGGCATGGATATTTTGAAGGATGTTGACTTTCAACATTAAAGGAAATAAGTCCATGTGTGTAAACACATGGACTTGTTGACAGTCTCCGTGGTGTAGTGGTAAGACACTCGCCTGGCGTTCCGCGAGCGCTATGTCATGGGTTCGTATCCTGGCCGGGGAGGATTTACTGGGCGCAATTCCTTAACTGTAGCCTCTGTTTAACTCAACAGTAAAATGTGTACTTGGTTGTAACAACGATTCTTCGCGGCGGGGATCGTATTCCAGGGACCTGCCCGAAACGCTACGCGTACTAGTGGCTGTACAAGAATGTAACAACTCTTGTATATATCTCAAAAAAAAAAAAAAAAAAAACTAAGGTAAACCGAGTGCCCCAGGAAATGATCTGTGACCTTAGGGGTTTACTATATATATAAACGACACACATGAATGAACAGGAACGTTAAAATAGCCCGAGAAATCAATTCAGACGAAGATTCCAAATCGTTACAGGCTGACTTCGATGGTCTTTGCAAACGGACGAAAGATTGGCAAATGCTATTTAGTACTGACCAATGTTCTAGTCATAGAAAACGATACTAAATTTAATATACATCAGATAAACAAGTGAAACTGCCAAAACTGAAGACGAAAATGATATTCATTAGTAAGGATCTTAAGCAAAGAAATCAATGAATAACTACCAAAAAAGGTAGATTTTCACACCGGGATTCATATCAGGAAGCGTTAGTAATATAACAATTTTATACACCGGTTAGACATATATATGAATGAGTTGGAGTGAATATAAATAGCGGCTGCCTCGTATGGGACAATAGGCCTTCTGTAGTGCCCTTTATTCTGATGGTCTTATGATAGTCTCCAGCAGTCTCCAGATGGTCTTATGATAGTCTCCAGCAGTCTCCAGATGGTCTTATGATAGTCTCCAGCAGTCTCCAGATGGTCTTATGATAGTCTCCAGCAGTCTCCAGATGGTCTTATGATAGTCTCCAGCAGTCTCCAGATGGTCTTATGATAGTCTCCAGCAGTCTCCAGATGGTCTTATGATAGTCTCCAGCAGTCTCCAGATGGTCTTATGATAGTCTCCAGCCTCCCAGTAAGGGAGCCGGTCGGCCGAGCGGACAGCACGCTGGACTTGTGATCCTGTGGTCCCGGGTTCGATCCCGGGTGCCGGCGAGAAACAATGGGCAGAGTTTCTTTCATCCTATGCCCCTGTTACCTAGCAGTAAAATAGGTACCTGGGTGTTAGTCAGGTGTCACGGGCTGCTTCCTGGGGGTGGAGGCCTGGTCGAGGACCGGGCTGCGGGGACACTAAAGCCCCGAAATCATCTCAAGATAACCTCAAGATCTAAAGATAACCTTGTCTTGCTCACAATAGGCCATATTTAAAACATCTAGAACAGTTTCGGACACCGGACGTTAGAATAGGAATACATTGTCCAGAAAGTATGTAGTGAAGGATGAGAAAGTATAATAACCTGTAAAGTATAATAAATCAGATAATAACCTGCTTTAATACCACATATTAGGAAATCTTTAATTAAAACTCTCTAGTAAAGTGAAGATTAAGGAGCGACATGACTGAAGTAATCAAATGTATGAAGAGCATATAAAGAAGATCATAAAAAGATGCTAAAAATATATATATATACACAAAACAGAACAATAAACACCGTAAACATATTTTATGTTTATATTAAAACATCAATTAAGTTACTACTGGTTCTGTAGCGGTGTTGTAAGTTACAGGCACAAGTTAGCGAGCCACAACACCCCAGGGGAGGTGAATTTCAACATTAAAGGACACCCAGCCACTTTGACTGGACGGTACAGCGACAGTCTCGCTTCATGCAGGTCGGCGTTCAATCCCCGACCGTCCAAGTGGTTGGGCACCATTCCTTTCCCCGCGTCCCATCCTAAATCCTGACCACTTCCAAGTGCTATAAAGTCGTAAGGTTTTGGCGCTTTCCCCTGATAATTAAAAAAATTAAAGGACGCGAGGATAGTTGTTCCAATAGGGTTTCTTGTCCTCTTATTCATTATCTAAAACCTATTCTTATGGCATCAAGAAAATAATGACAAATTGATCTAAAACTGGTAGCGTAAGTTTTAGATATGTTTATTTACTGCCGGGTGAGTAACTTACCCGGGAGTAAGGCGACTGTTGTTGCTCCCAACCTGGGGATGGTCAGTGGTTGACACAGGCCTATGGTAACCTGTGAATTTTTTTCCTATTTGGCCTCCATGATAGCTCAGTGGAAGAACTTCCGCCCACATAGTGGGTCGGCGGTTCGATTCTCCTAGCTAGTGCCTAAGATATATATATATATATATATATATATATATATATATATATATATATATATATATATATATATATATATATGATGCCGTACACTGTACCCCTTGAGTGAGAGCTCGGAATGTGTGTGTGACAGAGAGAGAGAGAGAGAGAGAGAGAGAGAGAGAGAGAGAGAGAGAGAGAGAGAGAGAGAGAGAGAGAGAGAGAGAGAGAGACAGAGAGAGTGAGAGAGAGAGAAAGAGCGGAAGAGGAAAATAGAAAGGGTGGAGGAAGATGGGGAGGGGGCGGGGGGAGGAGGAAGATAGGGAGTGGGGGGGGGGTAGGTTGATCTGGGAGTCATGAATGGAGGTGGCCCTGGTCCGCTTAGTGAAAGGTGCAGTGTACTTTCTCTTGCTAAACCACCCGCCACCCAGCACACGCACTCACACACACACACACACACACACACACACACACACACACACACACACACACACACACATACAATTTAGTAGAGGTAATTAAGTGGAAAATCTTGGCAAGGCATTTGAGGAAATAATCAACAAGAGGGTAAATCTAAAACAGCATGTCTGGTTTTTTTAATTAGGTGGATATAGAGTACTTTGAATAAACATGTCCTAGAGTACAATTAACAATTGTTTGCTAGTTATCATTACTTGACGATGATGAAAACACTGTAAGATGGAAAAGAGACCCATACCACAGCCAGCATTACTTAAAAATTCAGAGGATTCCTCAAGAGAATACCATGAAAACTGGAATTCAGAGACACAACAGCGCAGGAATTATGGACCTTAAGCAAGGCAATGGACGGAAACAGAGCAGGACTTCATATTACCTTTAATAGACAAAAGTACAGCACCAGCCTATAGTTCAAAAGACAGTGCCTGGAGGCTAAAAAAATAAAGAGGACCAAGAGAGAACGGAAGAAATAGACTGAGAATAGAGCAGAGGGAAACCACAAAATCTATAAGAGAGAGAAAGGCGTGAGTATGTAGGAGCCAGATGAGAATCAGAAAAATTGTGTGAGAATGACTCAGCACACAACCAAAAACACCGACCCAAGGCTTGTACATGGCCACATAAGGTGGAAGACATATGTTAATGAATAAGTAATCAGACGAGTCTATCGAGAGGCAGCGTGCCCAGAAATCTACAAATAGGTCTGTGAAGCACTAAACGTCATAGTCGAGGTCTCTAGGAGGTCTTTATATTTGAAACAGAACTCTGTATGAACCAAGAAAGGCAGACACTGCTCAGGTAAATGCTGAGTGAATTAGAAGCGGCTCCACAGAGGGTAAGGAAACCAACAGAGGAGCTGAATGTGACAGAGATAATAGACCAGGACCAGATCTCACCGAACATATTGGCAATGACAGCTGGTACACTTAAGAAACATCTTTCTGCACTCTTTAACTATATCGTTGAAAAGAGTGAATTACCAAATGTGTGGAAAGCAGCTAATGTGATATTAATATACATGAAAGATTTGACAATATCCACTGAATTACAGGCCAGTATCACTAACAGTTATGCTGTGCAAGGTGATGCAGAGTACCCAAATAGGTCTGTGAAGCAGAACACGAAGACTCGTGAAATATTTAAAAAGAATGTACTTTCTTTTCTAAACACTAGAATGGGTTCAGTGATGGCAAATCATAACTGTGAAACCAAATATAATCTATTACAAGATGATGATAATAAAAAAGATAACAAAATATGTGCAGAGTGTTCCTAAATCTTCAAAATCTGTTTGATTCCATCTCACACAAGATGCTCTTATATCGAACTGGCACGAAATAGGATCAATCACATCCATACTTACAGATAACGCGAAGCTACTTCGGTTGGAGTTAGAAAGATAGATTAAGATATATGTGTGTGTGTGTGTGTGTGTGTGTGTGTGTGTGTGTGTGTGTGTGTGTGTGTGTGTGTGTGTGTGTGTGTGTGTGTGTGTGTGTGTGTGTAGTGCTTGTTGTAAGCAAGTGCAATGGAAGACTTTGTGGAAGTTGTATATACTCACAGCTTCCAGGACTGGTACGGCAGTGAACTAACACGGCAACAGATATGAATAAATACATCAGATAAAGTACTATAGACATGAAACTGGGTCCAAGAGCTAGACATGTCTCCCTGTAAACACAGTTATGTACACATTTAAATGAGAAAACCTTCGACCATGTGGCACATAGATTATATTGGAGAATTACAGAAATGTTGGAGTAAGATGGAGGCGCCGAGCAGGATGAGAGTGAGAGTTGACTTCACACCATCAAGAGTTCACCCCAAGCAACGGTGTCAGGCGCTCTTGAGTGTGTTGTACGTGAGCACGTGTAATAGTGCCCCAAGGCACGGTGTCAGGCGCACTTGAGTGTGTATTGTACGTGACCATATTGTTGATCATGCTACACAATTACACAAATCAACAATCAAGAAAATTGCAAAATTATAGCTAGAAAACCTAAACAAAATGCCGATGACGTAAAAAAAACGGCTAATAGATTTCAATGCAGAGAAGTGTCGTATAATGAAGGTGAGAGAGCGCAATAATAGACTTCATGGGGCATACTGGTTGGAGAACACCATAAAAATTAAGTTTCATTAATTCCATAACATCATTGACCAATTTTTGTTTGCATTTCACTTATATGAATGAAAAAACTGTAAAAAATTATTTGCAACGATCGATTAGAGTTTAAAAAAGCAGCGATGGTGTGCCGTCTTCTTTGAAAAAATACACCAAGTTAGCTGTCAGTAATATATAGATAAAAATAATGAGAGCTTATCGCTCACGCACGATGAAGAAAAACGGGACAAACACAAACTACTTTCAAGCGGGTAAAGGTGTATGAAACTACTCCAGCTGCAGGCAGAGTGGGAGGACACGTCCAGCATAACAAACTACCTTCATAAAAGGAAAGGAGAGATGCAAGGAAGTATTTCTTCTCAACTGGAGTTGTGGACGGGAGGGGGGGGGGGCGGACCGCTGAGCCTCTTGGTGTTGTTTGAGATTCAGTTATTGGGAATACAGAGTTCCAAGCAGCACGGGCTACGGTGAGCCCGTCGTACTCACCTGGCACACGAGATGTGCCTCACCCTGCTGCTCTGCAGAACGTATATGAATTTTGCAGCTAGATAAGACGGGACACTACGAGCTTAAACTCTCATGTTAACCACCTTGAGGTTACCTTGAGGTGCTTCCGGGGCTTAGTGTCCCCGCGGCCCGGTCGTCGACCAGGCCTCCTGGTTGCTGGACTGATCAACCAGGCTGTTAGACGCGGCTGCTCGCAGCCTGACGTATGAGTCACAGCCTGGTTGATCAGGTATCCTTTGGAGGTGCTTATCCAGTTCTCTCTTGAACTCTCTCATACCACAGATAGGTATGCGTGCGCAAGTACGCACGCGCGCGCGCGCACACGCACACACACACACACACACACACACACACACACACACACACACACACACACACACACACACACACACACACACAACTGGAATGCTTCACAATACATAAAAGCGTACATCTCCATATTTTAGCATTGCAATAGTTTCCTTCTATACCTCTTAACCCAAACTCCGCCAAAAAACGAACTTGTGGCAACAATCATTACTGTAAGAAAATGGTGTTCTCAGAGATGGTCAGAAGTATCGCAGACACACAAAAAATAAGAGCTGCCTCAGCAGGGTGCAAGCAGACTGAATGAGGAGAGAGTTGGAGGGGCGGAGGCGACCTCAGTCAAGACCATCTACGTAACACACACACATTCTCTCTCATATGCACTCCACTGCCCCTAGGTCCTCTACCCCACAAACTATTCCACTTCCCCCCCCCCCCCACACGCACACACACTCCACTCCCCCAACACATGCATGCACGCGCACACACTCCCAGGCAGGGCGAGACGTATGGGCAAGTCTCCTTACACTCATAGCCTCTGTTCACCTAGCAGTAATTAAGAACCTTGGGTGTTAGTCGACTGTTGTGGGTCGCATCCTGGGGATATGGTCACATGCTATATATATATCCGAGGTATACTCGTATTTCCCACAAACGCCGCAAGGCACAGCACGAGGAAATCAGAAATATTACAGGAACAACCGTGGACATCTTCAAGAGGAAACTAGATTGTTTCCTTCAATGAGTGCCGGACCAACCGGGCTGTGGTGGGTATGTGGGCCTGCGGGCCGCTCCGAGCAACAGCCTGGTGGACCAAACTCTCACAAGTCAAGTCTGGCCTCGGGCCGGACTTGGGAAGTAGAAGAACTCCCAGAACCCCATCAACCAGGTATCAACCAGGTATCAACCAGGAAATTAGCCGCAAGGCTGCACATGAAACTGCCGCAAGGCAAAGAAACTAGCGCCGCAAGGCCACTGCAACGGGCCGGAAGGTCCCAAAGTCCAAAAATGGGTTAACCTCCGAAGTCAAAGAGTGAGTTAACGCCCAAACAAAGTAACTACTCCCCTTTCCCCCCCACACACGTCCACACATCCACTCCACTCCCTCACACACGCACTCCACTTCACCACACATACACTCCACCCACCCCACAAACACACGCACTCACCCCGCCCCTGCCCCATACGTGCACTCCATTTAGCTCACATGCCACATGGTTTTCCCTTTAATTTCCCATAATTCATAATAACATCATTCAATATATCTCTGAAATTGTAAAGTTTTGACAAGTGTTTCACGGTGAGAGGTCAATTAGTCAGCGTTGTATGTCCCATGATGACCCAGGGTGACTCATGGAGACCCAGAGTGACCCAGGGGTGAAACATGGTGACTCGGTGTGACCCATCTTGAGGTTATCTTGAGATGATTTCGGGGCTTTAGTGTCCCCGCGGCCCGGTCCTCGACCAGGCCTCCACCCCCAGGAAGCAGCCCGTGACAGCTGACTAACACCCAGGTACCTATTTACTGCTAGGTAACAGGGGCATAGGGTGAAAGAAACTTGGCCCATTTGTTTCTGCCTCGTGCGGGAATCGAACCCGCGCCGCAGAATTACGAGTCCTGCGCGCTATCCACCAGGCTACGAGGCCCCATGGTGACACAGTGTGATCCAAGGTGACCATGGTTGCCTATGGGGACTCAGTGTGACCCATGGAGACCCATTATGACCCATGGTGACCCAGGGGGACCCCATGATGACCCAGGGTGACCCAGGGTGACTCATGGTGACCCAGGGTGACCCAGTGGGCCCATTGTGTCCAAATTGTGACCCACTGTGACCTCTGGTGACCCAGTGTGACCTCTGGTGACCCATGGTGACCAAGGGTAACCCAGGGTGACCCATTGTGACCAGGTAAGAACCATCTATGACCTTACTTAATGACTCAAGACACCTAAATATAGGTGGATGTTGCAGTGCTCTGCTCTTCATTTCTTGCTGCCGTTTGTGTATGATCTTTCATTCATCTTTGTACTAGGATTTATAATCATCACCCACCTGTGATCCCAGCATCACTCACCTGTGATCCCAGCATCACTCACCTGTGATCCCAGCATCACTCACCTGTGATCCCAGCATCACTCACCTGTGATCCCAGCATCACCCACCTGTGATCCCAGCATCACTCACCTGTGATCCCAGCATCACTCACCTGTGATCCCAGCATCACCCACCTGTGATCCCAGCATCACTCACCTGTGATCCCAGCATCACTCACCTGTGATCCCAGTATCACTCACCTGTGATCCCAGCATCACCCACCTGTGATCCCAGCATCACTCACCTGTGATCCCAGTATCACTCACCTGTGATCCCAGCATCACTCACCTGTGATCCCAGCATCACCCACCTGTGATCCCAGCATCACCCACCTGTGATCCCAGCATCACTCACCTGTGATCCCAGCATCACTCACCTGTGATCCCAGCATCACCCACCTGTGATCCCAGCATCACTCACCTGTGATCCCAGCATCACTCACCTGTGATCCCAGCATCACCCACCTGTGATCCCAGCATCACTCACCTGTGATCCCAGCATCACTCACCTGTGATCCCAGTATCACTCACCTGTGATCCCAGCATCACCCACCTGTGATCCCAGCATCACTCACCTGTGATCCCAGCATCACTCACCTGTGATCCCAGCATCACCCACCTGTGATCCCAGCATCACTCACCTGTGATCCCAGCATCACTCACCTGTGATCCCAGCATCACCCACCTGTGATCCCAGCATCACCCACCTGTGATCCCAGCATCACTCACCTGTGATCCCAGCATCACTCACCTGTGATCCCAGCATCACCCACCTGTGATCCCAGCATCACTCACCTGTGATCCCAGCATCACTCACCTGTGATCCCAGCATCACCCACCTGTGATCCCAGCATCACTCACCTGTGATCCCAGCATCACTCACCTGTGATCCCAGTATCACTCACCTGTGATCCCAGCATCACTCACCTGTGATCCCAGCATCACCCACCTGTGATCCCAGCATCACTCACCTGTGATCCCAGCATCACCCACCTGTGATCCCAGCATCACTCACCTGTGATCCCAGAATCACTCACCTGTGATCCCAGCATCACCCACCTGTGATCCCAGCATCACTCACCTGTGATCCCAGTATCACTCACCTGCGATCCCAGCATCACCCACCTGTGATCTGATTATCACACAAGAGTAATTCTTACAGTGGAATTCTCAGAGTGCATTTTTGGAGTGTAGTATATTTGTGTATGTATATATATATATATATATATATATATTATATATATATGTTGTACCTAGTAGCCAGAACGCAATTCTTGGCCTACTATGCAAGACCCGATTTGCCTAATAACCCAAGTTTTCCTGAATTTCAATATTTTTCTCATTTTTTCGTTATGAAATGATAAAGCTATTCGTTTCATTATGTATGAGCAATTTTTTTTTTAAATTTGAGTTAAAACTGACGTAGATATATGACCGAACCTAACCAACCCTACCTAACCTAACCTAACCTATTTTAACCACACCTAAACTAACATAATTAAATCAATAATAATTGTAATTTATACAATTATTAAATTACATATTATTGATTAAATCAATAATATGTAATTTATAGAAAATAACAAAAATCACTCGGCCTATTAGGCAAATCGGGCCTTGCATAGTAGGCCGAGAAGTGCGTTCTGGCTACTAGATACGACATATATATATATATATATATATATATATATATATATATATATATATATATATATATATATATATATATGGTGCAATGTACATGTGCACACCTAGAGTGTATAAGTCATGTAAACACATTTAATAGTGTATATTCTTACCTCTCGTGTGTGGTACTCTTGTACATAACAGTAATAGTAGTACTGCATAACAATAGTACCATACATCTATACACACATGGGGGTGCAACACACACCTGGGGTGCAACACACCTGTACACACCTGGGGTACAACACACGCCTGGGAAGCAACACACTCGTACACGCCTGGGAAGCAACACACCCGTACACACCTAGGGTGCAGCACACCTGTACACACCTAGGGTGCAGCACACCTGTACACACCTGGGGTGCAGTACTCACCTCTAGTGCCCTGGGCTTGCCAGACGTACGAGCACCTGCACATTAGCTCCCGCCCACATCTGTCAACACAAACACCTCATTTAGCTTTTGCCATGGTATATAGTGTTCTTTCTCAGTGGTGATCTCCACTCACAACTCATCACCCTAGTGTTGTGAGGTCACAAATTGTGTTGTGTGGTGTGGTCACAACATGAGGGGGTTACGTGATGAGCTCACAACATAACGGGGTTGTGCTGTGTGATCACAACACAAGGGGTTGAGATGTGTTGAGCTCACGACAAGGGGGATGGGGGGTATGTTGTGTGGTGTGGGTGGACGGAGTGTAAGAGGGCATGATGGGTAGGTGGTGAGTATGTGGATGTTATGTGGTTGTGTGTGAGTGATGTAGGTGGGTATGAGTGAGTTGGTGGAGTTGTGCGTGTGGGGGTGCTCAGGTGGAGGATAGGGAGACTAGGCTGTGTGGCTGGCTAGTTGGTGGTATAGCTAGGGTGGTTGTGGGTGGTTGGCGGAGTAGGGTATGGGGTAAAGGGGGTGGGATTGATGGCCAGTTAGATGTGATTGTGGGTGTTCGTAAGGTTCGTTAGGAATGGGATTTTGGAATGATGTGGTTGGCTATGTTTAAGTGGGAGTTATGGGTGTGAATAGGATTTTTTTTTACTGTTATTATTATTTTCTACCGCAGACGTGGCCACACATTTACAATGCTAACCAGCATATATACATTTTCTTGTGTGTGTGTGTGTGTGTGTGTGTGTGTGTGTGTGTGTGTGTGTGTGTGTGTGTGTGTGTTCCGAGTGGGTGCTTCTGGGAAGCATATATAATCTTTATCGATACAATTTATATATAATAATTTATTACGTAAAAATATACGGATAATCCAACCCATCCTCCTGAAATGATAGTACATAGAGTAACTTTTTGGTGGAAAATCCCAATGTGTATTTTACCGCTACTAGACCATGATTTGTAATTTTAATTTCATAGGTTCCGGAAAATATAACACTAAAATACGAACTTAAATACTCCCAAGCCCAGTATAGCCTAATATATGTACTATATTAGGCTATGAGAGGTGAGGTTAGGTTTTATATTTATGTTGCAGTTAAAACAAAAGTTTCCGCTTTGTCCAAATTTAACAATACAAAAGTCAAGTAACTCCCTGGCGGTCCATCACTGCACATTGGTACTTTCCGTCAAATAGTTACTGTAAGTACTTTTATTATAGGAGGATGGGCTGGGACAATAATAAATAAAATATAAATAAAATAATATATACAAAATGAATACATTAAAAAAATAATGGTTATTATGTAAATAATGATTAATAAAGCTATAGGTAATAATACTGTCTTTGTCACATCTATAATGCTAATGAAAATAATTACATCACAATATATAATTCTGATCGTATAAATTTATTGCGCATAATCCTTATACATCATTGTCATATATAATGTTTATTATGAAAAAATTAGAAGGAGTCATAAGGAGGATTCGAACCTATACTCGAAGTACTCCCATGCAAACGCCTTAGACCTCTACACCACGACATGGTAAAGACAATGTAACCTGGGATTCATCTGAATCCTCTACGTGTTGAGGCTTCCAACTTGAAACCTAATTTCAGGGTTAAAGGAGACAATCCGGGCATGAGAGAGAGTAACTCCTGGCATGACAGAAGGGTATTCTCGGCATGGCAGGTTACTCCAGGCATGGTAGATCCACTCTAGGCATGAAAGAGGGGCACACTGGGCATGAAAAGTGGCACTTCGAGCATAACAGAAGGGCACTCCAGGAATAACAGAGAGACACTCCTGGCATGACAGAGGGACACACTGTCATGCTCGGAGAATGAGAGAAGGGCACACCGGGGAAGAGGGTAGAATTGCCATGCCATGACCACACTAGAAATTACGGAAGGAAACACTGGGCATGTCAGAGAATAACACTGGGCATGTCACAGAATAACACCGGGCATGTCAGCGAATAACACCGGGCATGTCAGAGAATAACACCGGGCATGTCAGAGAATAACACTGGGCATGTCAGAGAATAACACTGGCCATGTCACAGAATAACACCGGGCATGTCAGCGAATAACACCGGGCATGTCAGAGAATAACACTGGGCATGTCAGAGAATAACACTGGGCATGTCAGAGAATAACACTGGGCATTTCACAGAATAACACTGGGCATGTCAGCGAATAACACCGTGCATGTCAGAGAATAACACTGGGCATGTCACAGAATAACACCGGGCATGTCAGAGAATAACACTGGGCATGTCAGAGAATAACACTGGCCATGTCACAGAATAACACCGGGCATGTCAGCGAATAACACCGGGCATGTCAGAGAATAACACTGGGCATGTCAGCGAATAACACCGGGCATGTCAGAGAATAACACTGGGCATGTCAGAGAATAACACTGGCCATGTCACAGAATAACACCGGGCATGTCAGCGAATAACACCGGGCATGACAGAGAATAACACTGGGCATGTCAGAGAATAACACTGGGCATTTCACAGAATAACACTGGGCATGTCAGAGAATAACATCGGGCATGTCAGAGAATAACACCGGGCATGTCAGAGAATAACACCGGGCATGTCAGAGAATAACACCGGGCATGTCAGAGAATAACACCGGGCATGTCAGGAAATAACACTGGGCATGTCAGCGAATAACACTGGCCATGTCAGAGAATAACACTGGGCATGTCAGAGAATAACATCGGGCATGTTAGAGAATAACACTGGGCATGTCAGTGAATAACACCGGGCATGTCAGTGAATAACAATGGGCATGTCAGTGAATAACAATGGGCATGTCAGTGAATAACACCGGGCATGTCAGAGAATAACACTGGGCATGTTAAAGAATAACACTGGGCATGTCAGCGAATAACACTGGGCATGTCAGCGAATAACACTGGGCATGTTAAAGAATAACACCGGGCATGTCAGAGAACAACATTGGGCATGTCAGGGAATAACACTGGGCATGTCAGAGAACAACATTGGGCATGTCAGGGAATAACACCGGGCATGTCAGTGAATAACACTGGGCATGTCAGAGAATAACACCGGGCATGTCAGAGAACAACATTGGGCATGTCAGAGAATAACACTGGGCATGTCAGAGAACAACATTGGGCATGTCAGGGAATAACACCGGGCATGTCAGTGAATAACACTGTGCATGTCAGAGAATAACACCGTGCATGTCAGGGAATAACACTGGGCATGTCGTGGAATAACACTGGGCATGTCAGGATATAACACCGGGCATGTTAGTGAATAACACTGGGCATGTCAAAGAATAACACCGGGCATGTCAGAGAATAACACCGGGCATGTCAAAGAATAACACCGTGCATGTCAGGGAATAACACTGGGCATGTCGTGGAATAACACTGAGCATGTCAGAGAATAACACCGGGCATGTCAGCGAATAACACTGGGCATGTCAGAGAATAACACCGGGCATGTCAGCGAATAACACTGGGCATGTCAGCGAATAACACCGGGCATGTCAGGGAATAACACTGGGCATGTCAGAGAGTAACACCAGGTATGTCATTAGGTAACCGGGTATGTAAGATAGGAATACTGGGCATGACTGTGGTGGAAAATGGGCATGACACAAAGGAACATTGAACATGACAATGAGGAATGCCTGGCATACCAAAAAGATACACTGGGCATGATGGCTGAACTCCTTGCATGACACATGGACACGACACAGGGGGCACACTCTACAGAACACTGTTGTTGACTGACCATAACTGAGGGATACACCGGACATGACAGAGCGGCACACTGGGACTAACAGAGGGCTTCAGAGGGCATGACAAGAGCATTTCGGTCAGTACAGAGGGACTGGCCAGGCATGTCAGGCGGGTGCTTTGCTTGACAGGTCATATCGAGCATGGCGGAGAGGAAGAACGGGCAGGCCTGACATGACAGGTCACACCAAGCTCGAAACGTCACAAAGGGCATGACAGGCTACGCTGAGCATACAGATGGGCAAGTCTTGCATGACGTCACACCGGGCATTACAGAGGAGGGCCTGGTATGACACGATACACCTAGCGGGACAGATTTGACCTGTCACACCGGGCATGACAGAGGAGCAGGCCGGGTGGGGCAGGCTGGGCAGGACAGCGGAGGGCACCAGCAGATGGGCACACGTGCCTGTGGGCGCTCCACATACCGGGACATAATACGAGAGGACGGGGCGGGCCAGCCTACTCTACGCCACTCCGCTCCACACACACACACACACACACACACACACACACACACACACACACACACACACACACACACACACACACACACACACGGAGGATAAACTGTTTAGCATGGGTGGTACGCGAACAAGGGGACACAGGTGGAAACTGAGTACCCAAATGAGCCACAGGGACGTTAGGAAGAACTTTTTCAGTGTCAAGAGTAGTTAACAGATGGAATGCATTAGGCAGTGATGTGGTGGAGGCTGATTCCATACACAGTTTCAAATGTAGATACAATAGAGCCCAGTAGGCTCAGGAATCTGTACACCAGTTGATTGACAGTTGAGAGGCGGGACCAAAGAGCCAGAGCTCAACCTCCCGTAAGCACAACTAGGTGAGTACACACACACACACACACACACACACACACACACACACACACACACACACACACACACACACACACACACACACACACACACACACACACACACACACACACCGCTCCACCTGGCGGCCTGCATCAGGATGGGCAGGCCTCTGGTAGGCTGTTGATGGGGGAGGTAGGAGGGTGTCGCCCTCGAGGCCTGCCGTCACCCGCCGCCGTAGACACCCGCTCAGGAGATTTCAACGTTTAAGTAAGTAGTGATGAAAGCCGTGAACCCAGCCTCCTGCTGCCTCCAGGATCCCAACTGCCTCCTGATGCTTCCTGCCAGCCTCCCTCATCCCACAAGCACGTACTGTTGCTATCCGCCCTATGCAACATCATATGAGCCTACGTCAGCAGCAGAAACAGAATGAGAGGCTGAGTGTGGTGGGCGGGTATGAGAGTCCCGCCACACAGCAGCAGAGCCTGGGCCGGGGTGGCTGGCTGCAGGGGCTGTTGGTGCTGTTCCTACAGCTGCCGACACCCCCACGGAGTGAGCGTGAGTGCCGGGGACCGCAGCTGTGGTTCTGGAGGCGACTCACCTGCCTAGCGAGGCTCTGACGATCACTCTTGAGCTTCTCGGGGCGCCGCTGCACCTCAGGTATACACATGTTACCCCAAAGGGGCACAGGTCGCGCGCTTCTCGCCACACTCACCACCTTCACTGGAGCGCCTCTCCGCGCTCCGCCGCCATTACCAAGGTACTAGCGGAGGGGCGGTGGTGGGGGTGGGGCACCAGACTGGCTTGGGGGATGGGGGAGGGGCGGGCATTGGGGATTGAGAGATCCCTGGGAGATGGTAGGAGAGGAGCTGTGAGATGGGATGGGGATAGGAGGGGGATTCTTGCTCCTTGGTAGGGGATTACTGGGGGATAGTGGGAGCTGGGATGAGGGCTAGGGTAGAGGAAAGGAGGGGGAGGGGGGAGCACCGCCGCAGGCCACCGCTTTGGACCCGTCCACTCCAACCAGCGGACCCGCATTCCTGCCCCCTCTCTCTCTCTCTCTCTCTCTCTCTCTCTCTCTCTCTCTCTCTCTCTCTCTCTCTCTCTCTCTCTCTCTCTCATTTTTTAAACTAAGACTAGGGTTCATAAGGGCTGTCAAATGAAGTACCTAGTGAAACTGCAAGCAAGAGATGTTATCCTTCCTCAGCTCATCTGAAGCCTGCTCCTAGAAACTCATTATTTCATGTGAATGTATTTTGAAACTATCACATAGGGAACTACCATAAAGGAACAATCATGTAAGGAACCTGATGAAACTCCAAGCAAGAGTTGTAATCCTACGTCAGCTAAGTTGAAACCTATTCCCTCTCTCCCCCCCCCCCCCTCTCTCTCTCTCTCTCTCTCTCTCTCTCTCTCTCTCTCTCTCTCTCTCTCTCTCTCTCTCTCTCTCCTCTGAATGAGAATTAATAATTAGAGTTCCACAAAGCATACAATGATATGAACCATAATGAGGTACTCAAAATACACACACTAACCACATTTCACATGGCCACGTCAGATCACTATAACCAAAAAACAGTTTCCCACTCATAATCAAACACATAAAAGCACTAATTAAAAATAAATATATACACAAGTCGTACATGTAGAGAAACGAATACAGAATAAACATGATTTGAGTAGATACATATGCAAATATACATGCATACATATACTTTCGTATATGCATACTAATGCCAGGAATGCACACATATACACTGGACGTGGTGCAGAGAATGGTATGCGCATGGCTGGGTGCGCATGGCTAGGTCTGGCCAGTAACTGGGTGGGAGACCGCGTGGACACATGCAGCCTCGCCCTTGGCTAGACAACAGTTGGGTTGGTCACCGCGCTCTCTCATTGACCAACATCCTCAATGGAGGCCTCCTCATTCCTCCTCTGGATTTGTATAGATACAAATTTATTGATGATTCATTCACGAGTTGTACATAAACATACACACAGTGACGCACATACATACACTACAATAACTATAAGGTGGAATGTGAATTTAAGTTAAAAAAGAGAGGGAAACTAAACATCATAAATACAGTTAACTAAAAATGCTACAGGAGAGAAAATAATAATATTGAGGAAATAGAGAAGCGAGTAGAGAGAGAGAGAGAGAGAGAGAGAGAGAGAGAGAGAGAGAGAGAGAGAGAGAGAGAGAGAGAGAGAGAGAGAGAGAGAGAGAGAGAGAGAGAGAGAGAGAGAGGAGAGAGAGAACGTTTCCTGCGATATAAATATGAACTATTATCACGCCTCGTGTACTGCTATTTAAAATAATTACCCTATGAGAAACCTCACGACTGTGTTTTACTACAACAATAAAAATACAAATGTTTATTCAAAGGAATGAGTGTACAAAGAACATAAAAGCAACGTACAAGTGTATTGTACATTAATGTACAATAAATGTACAACTAAACCTAACTGCAATAACATCAACCAAGTAATTTAGTTTATTTCATTTATTATGTACCCCATACCCATCCTGTGAGTGGGTTAAGTAGGCTGCAGCTAATTCAGTCTTACAGCATTTAACCTGCCACAACTACAGCTAACTTCATCAACTGCACCCAAGGTATAAATGTACAGTTTGTGGCCATCGTCGAGGATCGCGTGAGAACCACCTCATCTCTGGACGCAGGGCAAGACCTGATGACAGTTATGTGACGAGAATCATGACACGAGAATTCACTTGATGCATGACACTCCCTCCCTCGGCCCTCAACCCCCCTCCCCCTGCATGCCCCCGACCTCAAGAGTTCTCTTGATCCATGACATTTTTTCCTTCAGCGCTCAAGCCCTGCCCCTCTCCTCTCCTAACTATTGTAGTGTATGTATTTACTAACCCAGCTTCGGTGAGAGTATTATCAGACGATACATTGATAATGATAATAATAATACAAATCTGCAATGGTAATAATATTGTATTTATAAAAAAAATATAGCATAGAATTTGATTGCATTATTTACATTGTAGATATTTGTATTTAGTATAAAGCCACTAATCATATGTAGTTTTTCGGACAAACCTTAAGATTAATATGTGTGCTTAGTTATTTACATTCTATGGCAATACCTTATTCTAAGATATGAAAGTTTACATATATAGCAAACTGACAGAGGGAGTATGCTACAAGGCTGACACAGCAGCAGTAGAGGAAGTTACTGACCTGCATAATGTGATCAATGCTGCGTCACAAACCCAAACTCTAGTAATGGGCGACTTTAACCACGAGACAATAGACTGGGTAAATCTAACACCGCAAACAGGAGATAAATTTCTAGACCAGGTGCAGGACTTATTTCTCACACAACATGTGACAGAGCCCACTCGAGGTAACATCATTCTGGACCTTGTGCTTACATCAGAAGAGGGGTATGATCGATCGTTGATCAAGTCAAATCAAATCAAATGTTTATTCAGGTAAAAGTACATACATAGAGGATTAGTTACAAAACATAATATTGGATTTATAGATAGAGCTAGTACATACAATACCTAAAGCCACTAGTACGCATAGCGTTTCGGGCAAAGTAGGGGAAATAAAGTTCGGGCAAATAAAGTAGGGGAAAAGCCCGCCCCATCGTGTGATCACAATATTCTAAGATGGAATACTATTACAGAAACTCACGCGAATGTCCAGGATGATGGATGATATCTTTCTAGATTACCATCGAGGAGACTATCAAGGAATGAGAGAGACCAGTAAAACCTTACCAGTAAAATCCCAGAGACCCAAACACACGTTGCTACATATCACACCGGCAGCTATCCTAACTCTCTACTCCTTTCACCAGTCAGCCCGACAGACATTATATCAATAATTCAATCTCTTAAAACCAAAGTTGGAAACATTAATGAAATACCATCTATGGTATATAAGAGTGCTGCCCCTGCTCTTGCACTACCCATAGCTCTGCTATTCAACAAATCTCTAGTGTCATGCTTTTCCTCATATTCTTAAGAAAGTAAGAGTAACGCCAGTTCATAAAGGAGGCGAGACAGCTGACATAAACAATTACAGACCAATATCAAATCTACATATACAGTACTTTCAAGAATATTTGAAATAATTATTTACAAAGAGCTCTATTCCTACCTTGTAAAACTCGACATATTAAGTCCCTGCCAGTTTGGCTCCCGTTCCCGAAAGAGTACCAATGATGCCATTATTAATCTGCTTAATATAATCTAGCAATTGGCCTCTTCATTGACCTGAGAAAGGCCTTTGATACTGTAAACCATAACTACCTCTTACTTAAACTTTGCTACTATAGTATCCGAGGCCTTGTTCTGAACTATATTCGTTCCTATCTCAGTGACAGACACCAGTATGTAGCCATCAATAACATAACCTCATCCACTCAACCATT
Source organism: Procambarus clarkii (assembly GCF_040958095.1). Taxonomy (NCBI): domain Eukaryota; kingdom Metazoa; phylum Arthropoda; class Malacostraca; order Decapoda; family Cambaridae; genus Procambarus; species Procambarus clarkii. The sequence goes on from NC_091158.1 coordinate 10,785,372, forward strand.
AACAGTAGGAGTGCTACAGGGTAGCGCTCTTAGGACCTCTCCTATTTCTTATATACATCAATGATTTGCCAAATGTTTCTAACATTCTGAAACCTATACTATTTGCTGACGATGCTACCTTCATCTATTCTGACCCCAACCCCCACGCACTAAATAATAATGTAAATAATGAATTAAAAGAAGTCCACTCAGGGATGTCAACCAACGAACTCGCACTAAACATAGAATAAGACCTACTACATTTTATTTGGTAGTAAATTATCAAATCAAATCCAACTTCAGATAAACAATGTTAACATTAGCAATAAAACTGAGAGAAAGTTCCTTGGCCTATACATAGAAAAAGAGACTCAGCTTTAGCACCCACATGCAACACAGCCAAAAAAGTCTAAAAAACGATCGGTATACTCTAAAATCGGATATTATGTTCTTCACTGCTCTCCTCTCATTATACTACACATTAATCTAACTCTATCCTACATACGGTATCAGTGCACGGGGTTCAACCACTGCATATTACCTCAAGCCCATCATCACTCAGAAAAATCTGCTATCAGAACAATAACACACTCTGTCTTCAGACAACAAACAGCCACTCTATTTAAGTCCCTTAACATGCTAAACATACAGTCACTCCACACATTCTCATGTGCTATTTACATGTACAAAACCTTGTTCATACATGCTAATCTTGATCTGAAACCTTTCCTTGATAGGTGTAATAGAACCCGTGAGCACCATACCAGAAATAAATATCTTTGATACCCTCAGTCAAGCTAAATCTGTGCAAACACTCCATGCAAATAAAAGAACCCAGTCTATGGAACTCACTCCTTAGTGAATTCAAAAATTTTCCAACCTCAGCCTTATTCAAAAGTAAAACCAAAAAGTACCTAATTTCATCCTCATAGTTCCCTACCTTGTGCTTCAAACTCACACTGTATCTTGTACACTTCCCCAATATTAGTACTCAAGACATATGTCGTCAACAGTGTAATCACCTCTGTCAATTTATATTGTAGTTATATGTTGATAGAACTCTTTGTCACAATGTAACTTTTTATCTTACTTGATATGTTAGATTTAGGACTTGCCCGAAACGCTATGCCTGTTAGTAGTTTTTCAAGAATGTCAAAATACTAATCTTATGTAATCTCACAAACCCATTGTACCTTCTTGTAAATAAAATTTATTATTATGATTATTATTAGTATTAAATGAAATAAGTTAGTCCTAAAGGGAGGGCAAGGCGTACGTGGCGGGTTTGGCATACCTTGTTACCCTGTGGTTACTTTGTGATGGTTTCAGGGCTTAGCGTCCCCACGGCCTGGTCCTCGAATAGGCTTCCTGGTTGCTGGACTGGTCAACCAGGCTGTTGGACTCGGCTGCTCGCAGCCTGACGTATGAATCACAGCCTGGCTGATCAGGTATACTTAGGAGATTATCAATTTTTCTCTTGAACACTGTGAGGGGTCTGCCAGTTATGCCCCTTATGTGTAGCGGAAGCGTGTTGAACAGTATTGGGCCTCTGATGTTGATAAAGTTCTCTCTCAGAGGACCTGTTGCACCTCTGCTTTTCAGTGGGATATTCTGCACATCCTGCAGAAATGGGACCTTCACATGAAACCCTCTGGTCTCATGTGGTGTTATTTATATGCCAAACTCTCTGTTTATGAGTGAACAACGATTTACACACGACTCACAACTGTTGACGTTTGAACACTTCTCGGACAATTGCTTCGCTGACGACTTATGTTCGAAAAACAATGTTGACAATGCTTCACGCATGTACTACAAATACAAATAATCGCCAACAGAACCTAATCACCTAACCTAACCAATGCCTAAATATGCACAATATGCTAATATATAATATTATTAATTTATATTTGAGAAAATTCCTATTTTGAATGAACAGCATGTTAAAATTGATGAATGTGTCTTTTGGGTCGACCGCTGGATAGAATGGACTTGGTCTGAGGACGGGTTGCAGACAAAGTTCATTCCATCCAGCGGTCGACCCCAAAGACCCATTCGTCAATTTTAACATGCTGTTCATTCAAAAATGATTTTTTTCAAATGTAAACTAATATTGTTATTTTTTAGCATCTTGAGCATATTTAGGCACTGGTTAGTTTAGGTTAGGTGTTTAGGTTCTGTTAGCGATTATTTGTATTTGTTGTATGTGGGTGAAGCATTTACAGCGTTGTGGTTCGAACAAAAGTCGTCAGCGAAGCACTTGTTCCGGAAGTGTTCAGACGTCATCAGTTGTGAGTCGTGTGTAAACCGTTTTTCATTCATAAATAGGAGGTTTGGCCTGTGCATGGAAAGGACTTTGGGTCTTTATTTGGAGGACGGGCTGGATTAAAGAGAGCGGGCTGCGGATTGGTAGTTCGACCTTGGGGAAACCGCGATACAAAGTATATGTATATACAATTATTTTCCTATTCCCGAGAAAACGAATACTTATACCCGGATATTTCTTACTGTTAAGAATTACCCCTGAAGCAAGTTACATCCTCAGCGATCAGTGATCGCCGAATCAAGGAGTCTCTCTTACTTTTAATGTCTTCATTCAACCCGTCCTTACACTAGGCTGGTTAAAGCAGCGGCCGTCCTCCGCATTTATCAATTTTAACATACTGTGTATTAAAAATCGTTTTGTTCTCATATATAAATTAATATTATTATACATTAAAATTCTATTCATAGTTAGGCGTTGCTAATTTAGGTTATTAGGTTCCGTTGGCGATTATTTGTACTTGTAGTACGTGGGTGAAACATTTATAGAATTGTGGTTCGAACATAGGAAGTCACCGAAGCACTGTTCATGAAATGTTCGAATGTCATGAGTTGTGAGTCGTGTGTAAATCGCTTTTCATTCATGAACAGGGTTTGGCGGCAGGATTAACGAGCTTGGGCCGTTGTGTATGAGGACGGGCTGCTTCACTACTCTAACTTCTCCTTTTTGCCTGGCCCTTAACATTTTAGAATTGATTTATATTGTCAAAATGAGACCCGAGTTGAACAACTCAAGAGTCCTCGACCCCTTTGTCCATCAGCCCGTCCTTATAAACAAAGGCGCAAGCTTGTTAATCCTGCCTCCAAACACCTTGATTACAACCCGCCCTCAGACCTTGTCCATTCCATCCAGCGATCGACCCCAAAGACGCATTCATAAATTTTAACATGCTGTTCATTCAAAATGATAATTTTCTCAGATATAAATTAATATTATAATATATTAGCATATTGTGCATATATAGGCAAGGATAAGTTAGGTGCATATATAGGCATTCGTCCAACCCGTCCTCGACTCAAGTCCATTACATCCAGCGGTCGACCCCACAGACGCATTCATAAATTTTAACATGCTGTTCATTCAAAACGGGAATTTTCTCAAGTATAAATTAATATTATAATATATTAGCATATTGTGCATATATAGGCATAGGTTAGGTTAGGTTAGGTGTTTAGGTTCTGTTGGCGATTATTTGCATTTGTAGTACGTAGGTGAAGCATTTATAGCGTTGTGGTTCGAACAAAATTCGTCAGTGAAGCACTTGTTCCGGATATATTCGAACGTCAGCAGTTGTGAGTTGTGTGTAAACTGCTTTTCATTCATAAACAGGGGGTTTGGCGGGTGCATGGAATCACTTTTGGATCTTTGTTTGGAGGACGGGCTGTGCACTCACAACTGATGACGTTCGAACACTTCCGGAACAAGTGCTTCACTGACGAATTTTGTTCGAACCACAACGCTGTAAATGCTTCATCCACGTAATACAAATACAAATAATTGCCAACAGAACCTAAACACCTAACCTAACCTAACCAGTGCCTAAATATGTACAATATGGTAATATAAAATAATATTAATTTATATCTGATAAAATTCCTGTTTTGAATTAACTGAATGTTAAAATTGAGGAATGCGTCTTTGGGGTCGACCGCCGGATGGAATAGACTTGGTCTGAGGACGGGTTGTTCCCTGACGTCCTCTGTTCGAACTACAATTCTATGAATGCTTCACCGCACATACTTAAAATACAATTAATCGCCAACAGAACCTTAACACCTAATTTACCCTTATCTATACATAGAATTTTAATGTATAATAATATTAATTTATATATGAGAACAAAGCAATTTTGAGAACATAATTTTAATGTATTAAAGCAATTTTAATGTATAATAATATAATAAGCAATTTTGAGAACACAGCATGTTAAAATTGATGAATGCGTCTGGGGAGGATGGCCGCTGCTTTAACCAGCCTAGTGTGAGGACGGGTTGGTGTCCATACATTAATTCATTTTCTACAAGTATAGAATGTTAGGTCTTATATTGTATATTGTGTTATCTTTATTTCTTAATCGTGTAATAATATTGCATTAATATTATTGACTGTATTAATAGATGGCAGTATATCTTTAAACTTTTTTAAGAATGTTAGTCATTTTTTCTTAGTAATTGGTTTTTTAAGCATAGATGATGGAAAATTGCTTCAAAACATGTGAAAAATTTATTAAATTAAAATTATCTATGTACATCTTTTTTCTCATATTGCTGACAGGTATGATAAGCTGCAAAACTTGCAGCTAAGAGAAGAAATGTTGACATTTACATACTACAGAGTCTATCACAGATTAAGAAAGTAATTAGAAACAGAGCAATGCAAAAGATGTACAGTGACCACAACACAGCAGTTGCAACATCAGGATCTGCGAGTTGGTACAAGAATTCAACCAACTACGAACCACTTAGTTTGATGAAAGGGAGCAGTAGAACAACAGAAGTACACTTACATCGCATCAGGCTTGGATACCCATGTGCATGGGAAATAGGCTTACAGGTTCCGGAAGATGAGAGGAAATGTCATCACTGTGGAGAAATGCCCGACAGACCATTGGTACATTATCTAACCCAGTGCAGAATTACAAACTCATTAAGATTTCAACTTAGATTCAATAGAGCAGAAGTTGTTAAACACATGGTACAAAATCTTTCTGAAACGACCATACGAGTCATAAATACTCATTCTTCGCCCAAGTAAAACAGAAGAAACAACACTTAGTGGGCCAGCCAGAGGCTTAGGGCCCGCGCAGGAATATCCCTGCAAAAAAAAAGTATGGTATAATTTTTATTCTGTCGTTATACTTGTTACTATACTTGAGATAATCTCTTAACCTTGAAAATTTCATTCTGTAACAACGAGAGTGTCTTTCTACTGTACTTAATTTCTAAATTTCCATCGCTTTATCCCTGCTAATCTAGGCCTCCTGATGGTGGAAAGCAGTTTGATCGAGAGCACTCGACCACCTCTGGTAAGACAGTACCATCCCCCCCCCCAGCATCCAGTATTACTGTGCTAGGCTTCCTGCGGTTTTATAGATATGGTCAGCATATCAACCCTCGCTAGTTATAATGACAGCAGGAGGCCTGATAAAGCTACACCTCGTTATTTCGACCGTCTTTCATATCAAAATATGAATTCCTAATTAGAAATCGTTCCAAGCAATAAGGTTGTTTGTGTGTTATAACGTTCCCTTATGAAGAGGTTAATTTTCGTAGTTCCTTTGAGTATTTGGCTGTAGTTGAGTTATCGATGGCTTGCTATAAGGACATTGACCACAGCACACTGAGTAGATGAAATTCTCAACTTGCATCGGCTCGGGATGGCTGTATATCAAAAGATAATTTATTTATGGCTACATTAATACAAAAAATTAATGGCTTGAATTCTATTGCCAAAATAGCAAATGTAATGACATAGAGAATTGGGCGGGGCTTTCTGAAGACTTGTTCCTAAATATCATAAGGCTATCCCAACAAGCCGGCAAGTACATAAGAAAATGATTGGGAATTATGGTTCTTATCGTCTCTTGAAGCTCTATCACAAATCATTGTAGCCTAACAACAGCATCTTGTCTTGCAATTCCCAGAGGCACAGTTGTTGGACGTTTGTCTTTCTCTCCCCTCACTCTTACACAAACTATATATATATATATATATATATATATATATATATATATATATATATATATATATATATAATGAAGGTGAAAACATGGGGGGGATACATAAGGGATAAACATAGGGGCTGCAGAAGGCTTATTGGCCCATACGAGGCATCTCCTATCTAAACACAAAGATTAATCCAGTGTAATTGGCCTGTTATGTTGGACATTGTCTTCTGTGTTGGCATCGATATGTTCTTGTCTTGTCCTTACTCTCATGGTTATTTACTCTACCCACCATGAGAGTAAGGACAAGACAAGAACATATCGATGCCAACACAGAAGACAATGTCCAACATAACAGGCCAATTACACTGGATTAATCTTTGTGTTTAGATAGGAGATGCCTCGTATGGGCCAATAAGCCTTCTGCAGCCCCTATGTTTATCCCTTATGTATCCCCTCATGTTTTCACCTTCATTGTATTATCACCTGACCTAATGCGGGTATAAAATCAACTAATATATATATATATATATATATATATATATATATATATATATATATATATATATAGTCGTGTACCGTGTTGCTGATGATCGTGTACTGTGTTGCAGATGATCGTGTACTGTGTTGCAGATGATCGTGTACTGTGTTGCAGATGATCGTGTACTGTGTTGCAGATGATCGTGTACTGTGTTGCAGATGATCGTGTACTGTGTTGCAGATGATCGTGTACTGTGTTGCTGACAGTCGTGTACTGTTTCTGATGGTCCTTCCTGGAGAGCTAAACCTGAAGAAATGTTTGGAGGGCTGAACAAATACTAAACTAAACCGTGAGGATCATCCTTGGATGCCCGATACAATTCAGCTACTCAACATGAAGAAGGAACTCCATCTTGATCTGAAACTTTACTTTAATAGGTGTAATAGAATCCATGAACACCACACCAGAAATAAATATATCTCTGATATCCCCAGAGTCAGAATAAATCTGTGCAAACACTCCATGCAAATAAAAGAACCCAGTTTATGGAACTCACTCCCTAATGAATTAAAAAATTGTCCAACCTCAGCCTTATTCAAAAGGAAAACCAAAAAGTTTTACCTACCTAATTTCATCCTCATAGTTTCCTACCTTGTGCTTCAAACACATTGTATCTTGTAAGACCCACTTCCACAATATTAGTAGATAAGACATATATCTTCACCAGTGTAATCACTTCTGTCAATTTATATCGTAGTTATATGTTGATATAAATTTTCCTGCAATGTACCTTTTCATCTTGTTATATTAGATTAAGGCTAGATTAAATCTTTTGTAATCTCACATTCCCATTGTACCTTCGTGTAAATAAATATTATTATTATTATTATTATTATTATTATTATTATTATTATTGTTATTATTATTATTATATTCTATGCGTCAGTGATCATATCACTTTAATTAATGGTTTATTTGATATTAAGATGCATTAGGCACCTTAAACCCTGCACAGTTGCCGTCAAGCCTTCTTTATTGAATGTAAACAATTCATTCTCTCAAAAGGAAAGATTAAAATTGCAACTGAATTCAGAATGTATCAAATTCATATTATTCACCAAGAGAGATTACAGAGGCACTTTCCTTCACCGTGGGAGAACACCCATTGTGAAACTACTATCCCTTCCATCCCACCCGAAAAGATAATTAAAGAGTAGTTCAATCTTCGACTGGAAACAAAGTGCTATGCCTCAGGCCACGTAATTGATGCTTTGCTCACAGAGCCCTCTCTATCTCAAACCATTTATGGTTACCTACACCACTCCACCAATACTGGCTGAAGTGCAGTTGTTTTAGATTCAGCAACTCGTAACAAAAAGTTCCAAGTAGCACGGGCTGTGGTGAGCCCGTAGTGAACTTCAAATCAAATCAAATCAAATATTTATTCAGGTCAGGGTACATACATACAAGATGAGTTACAAACATAATGTTGGATTTCTAGATAAAGCTAGTACATACAATGCCAAAAGGCACTAATACGCACAGCGTTTTGGGTAAGGTGTGGGAAAAACACACACTAAAATTTAATACTAATTGAGATTAAAGCGTAAATTGAGTTAAAAAACAGAAAGGAGGGGGGGGGGGAGGTAAACATGGCAGAAATCAGTAGTTATAAAAGTTAGTCAACAAACAGTATTGTTTGACTTACCTGGCACGGGATAGGGGCTGTGGATGGAAGTGAAGTTGTCATGACAACGAGAAATGGCTCTTAGTGGTGTCCGTATAAATAACTGTATGGACTTTCACACCTCACCGAATTTCTTGCCATACTAACTCCTTGCATTTAAACGTTTACATATGTATCCAGAATTGACGCATTAGTTATATAATCGACTTTCTATTATATATGATGGCATTCAACTTCTCAAGACATAACTGGACCATACTTGTGTTTGAAACAAGGCACAGATATAATCATATAATTAACGATGGTTAGTCTCATTCTTATGGATTCCATCTCACATTGACCTCTGTATATGTGATGGAACTGATGAGTTAGCCAAAGTATATACTCTTAAATAGGACCTTGGATTGCCTATGAGCAGTAATACCGAGTACGGTAACATAATGTAATAGATCAGTTTAACCTACACTATCTATTCCTACTGCAGGAAGATTCACATTTGCAGTACATAATGTTTAGTTTCCTCATTTAACGCGCTCATAACTTTTCTCATCTTTCACTTTTAGCTCTTATAACTATTCAAAGTTAATTTAGACTGCTTGATAATTACGCAGATCGTGCTTCCAAAAATGTATTGTTGTGTTGATTTAGGGGCGACGACAAAAATATATTGATATAAGAATGAAAATAAAATAAAAGTAGGCTTGTAGTGTAACCCTTAGAGTTGTTTTTATTTTTATTGTCTATCACAGACATGCCCACACATTTACAATGCTAAACAGCATATATACATTTTCTTCTGTCCTCCACGGACAGGGTTAGAGATCTGTTAAACATATGGTTCAGTGATTTATTGATCAACCACAGAAGGTAATTGTAGTACTTTATATCTTTCGACTGCTGCTTCGGATACACATTATATTCTGTAGACTGTTTTACTTTTCGTTGTTGTATGAGAAAATTATACAAATTATTTGATTTAAATATATTTTCATTTTACATTTATTTAAATAAAGCTTCTTAGTCAATTAAAGAATTTCATAAACACTGATAATTGTGGGGGAGGTGGAGGTCGGAGGAGCCAGGGTGTAAACAACGTGTTGAGCCACATGCGGGGACCCATGGTCTCTCTCTCTCTCTCTTCAAGCTTCACTTTTCATAAAGGTGACCAGTCATTCTCTTCTGCTTGTATGTGGCGAAGCCGTCAACATCGTAGCTTTCTACTTGAGAACTCTTTAATAAGGGTGTTGGCAGGCCTGGAGAGGCCTTTACCAGGAAGGAGCTTGTGATGACATCGAAAGCACTGATCAAGACGGGGTTAGTATATGTTTTATTCTTCAGAGTTGTGGGTATATTTTCCTGCACTATTATTTAATGATACTGGAGGCGGCTGGAAATGGCAAATGGCATCTTGTCAGATCGTACCAAAAACCATAATGAAGTATGATTTGAAGGTTAATACTCAAAGCCTGCTAACTTAAGTAAGGTCTTACTTAAGTTTATATGTTACTTAGATATTTAAAATGTTTGAATAGTATTAATGTCATTATGCCATGTTACATTCTCCAGATAACTGAGCTAGTACTCTGTAGAGCTTTACACTACCATTTTGTTTACATATAATAATAATAAAATCTGTACGAGCCATGATGACGATTCGAACCTATGTGGTGGGTGTTTGCCCTCGTCAGCTCAGTTTTTTTGTATTTATATATACGGGAGTTTTTACATTCTTGTACAGCCACTAGCATGTGTAGTGTTTCGAGCAAGTCCTTAATCCTATGTTCCCTAGAATACAACTCGGCCAAATTGTTTAACAACCAGGTACTCATTTTACTGTTGAGTTAAACAGTTAAGGATTTGCACGCAGTAAATCCTCCCAGGCGAGGATACAAACCAGGACCCTCGGGAAACTCTTGTGAGCTCAATAGAACTCCAGGTTGCAATCCCGTTACCATGTCATGGCCTAGTTAGCTAAGGTGTGTGTGTGGGAACACCCACACCATAGGTTAAAACCCTCGTCATGGCTCCTACGAATTTTCTCAATGACACATCATGTTAGTGTAATTACTCTCTCTGTAGTAATAATAATATGAAAAATATATGCTGGTTATATTACATTGTATAATTACATGATATAGTATTGCTATTTTTTTATTAAGGCTGCTTATACTGTATATGACAGGACAATCAACTCTGTTCATATAAAGCATTGTTTTCATTGTACGCTGATAATTTGCTTGAGTATTAGATTTTCAGTCTCTTGCAGCTTGGGCAATTCCCTAATATGATTGCTGGTTACCAAAGGTTAAACTTGCATAACCTTTCAGACCAGACAAAGACGCAATGACTGGTCAATGACTGGTCAAAGAGGACAAAGACGCACACACATTAGCAATTGATGATGCAACCTGTCCTCAAGGAGATCCCCTCAAGGGAATGGATTGGGAACAACTACACAATTTCTGCTATTATCCACTCTATCCATTGTTAGGTTTCTTTACGATTGGTTACGTTAATACGATGTATTACTCACGATAATGTAAAATATGGAATTTGAACTGTTTTAGTGTGCCTGCGAATGCTGTTTACAGAAACAAAGTACTTCAAAGAAAATGTTTTCAGCATACACTTAATACTTTAAACCAACACTTTCTATTACATTAAAGTTATAACTTGAGAATAATCTCTGTTTACGACAAAGATTCATTTGCTAGTTTGCATGTAGACTATTACTGGAACCATAATATACTTTCAAACTATCACAAATATCTAGATACCTATCCAAGTGGTTTGAAGAGGGTGTGGTTTCTCATGGTAATGGATCTGCTCTGAGGACAGGCTGGATGACAATACAAGTATGGTTACAAAATGTTATAGTTTTAAACCTGTGCAGCTTATAGTTTTGGTTAATCAAAGTGTGGCTTAAAGATGCTTCAGTGTACGGTACAATGCTAATTTCTTGCTTGTAAACTTGAAGACTGATTGATTTTGTTTTTTATAGGTTTGCTGTTGAAGCCAAATACAATGCCTACTTCACAGGTCAACGTGTACAGGTGAGGATTTAACACTTATGTTCCAGTATCTGCTCGCGCACTACGCTGTGGGGTGAAGAATGCATGAGTGGGGCAGTTGAGGCATGACATATGAATGTTTTTAATTTTTTCAAATTTACACTTTTCAATGCTGTTTGCCATACATTATTTTTGTTTACATATAAATGTTCACAGATTATTTCCTTATAAAAAAGGATTTCATGATAAATGAGGCTAAGCTATGTGTCAATTTCTTTTTGGAACAGTTTTCAGCTACTTCTTTATTTAAAAACCAATATATCTGTGGAGAGCCCCTCTGGCGCCCTGGAGCTATACCAGGCTGATATGTATATATTAGACGGTAGCATCCGTCAGTTCGATTGGAGTTCTAGCCTATCGGGGACCATGAGTCAGAACCTGGCCCCCTCAGAGAGGCATGAGGAGCAATGGCCTATAGGAACCCCCATGTGGTTGGAAGCATTCTGTGTCTGCCATCTACCTGGTTAGGCGCCCAGAAAGGTAGGTGTCCCAAAACAGACACCACCTGGTTAAAATTGCTACTGAAAATCGAACTATCAAGCAGAACTCCACAATCTGAAAATGAGCAAACAAGTATGACATCACAAATGCTGCCGCGCCGCTCTCTGCACAGCTGCCCCCTCCTCAGGAGAGGGAAGGGGGTGCCCCAGACCCCTCGCGCTATCCAATCGCAGTTTTGAGGTTGATGTGTTGCGTGGCGGTCGTTCGACTTTGGCTCCTATCTTTGAGCAATGCTGTGCCTTTACAGTGTTCTGCTGTGTGGTGGTGTGTGAGCCAGGAGTAATTCATGGTGTACTGGGGCTGCATGCTCCTAGGGCCATCTTCCCTAGGTGTTCTGTAAGTACTGCCCTTGCGGCTTGGGTTTCTCTTCCACAAGTTGTTTGGGAACTACCTCCGTAGGGATATTTTGCTGCTCAGTGATTGCCCGCCCCTGGGGTTAGCTATGGTTTTCATTGCCGCTGTTTGACCTTGGGTAGGAGGTAGTTTCGTCGCTAGTAGTATGTCCACAGATTCCACAGCAAGGTACTGTACAGCTTGTCATCTATTACACAGCTGCCAGTTCTGTTCCTCCTGGGGACGCGGGGGTTTTCTTTTTCAATTTTTTTTTTATTCCCTGGTGGGGGGTCTGCCCCTTGGTTATTGTCCACCCTCTGTTATTCTGGTGGTCCACCCACTAGGTCCCAATGATTGTACACATCGCAGGGGGTTTAGCTTTAATTGATCTCTTGGTAGTGTGGGCCAACTGGTTAGCAGTACCTTGCCTGGGCTTCCCTTAGCAGTCAGCCTAAGGGCCCTGGAAAACCCCATTGAGGCTCATTGGTCCAATGGATGTATCCTCTGGGTCCCATCTCGCTTTGTGCGAGTTTGAAGGTTGCACTGTCCCCTTATCCTCCGGGCCTTGCGTTGGTACCTGTGTTGCCGGCTTCGTCTTCAGGGTTCATTGCCTTGGCGAACCCTCGCTTGATGTTTTCACAGACGCATCATCTCTTGGCCGAGATTTTGTGACCAGTGCTCACCAGGCTGGCCATGGGCAATTGGGTCCATCCTTTCGTCGGGCTCACAGCACGGTGCGGGAGTTCGCTGCAGTTTGGTTTTCGCTTTGGAGGGTTCGGGTCGCTCGGGGTTTGACCATTCGGCTCCATTCAGACTGTTCCCCGGCGGTTCATTGCCTGAACTGTGTGGATTCTCTTCGGTCCATGCCTCTTTGGGGCTGGTTGCTTCGAGTGGCTCGTCTGCTGGTTTCTCGGGGTTTGCCTCTCCGTGCGGTTCATATCCAGGGAGTGTCCCACGTCTTGGCGGATGGCCTATTTTGGCTCATTCCTTTGTCCACAGAATGGACAATCAACGCCGACTCCTTCCGTTGGCTATGCAGGACGTATGGACTCCTGGACGTGGACCTCTTCGCGTTGGCATGGTCTCGGCATCTCCCGATCAATGTGGCACCCTTTCCCAATTGCAAGGCTGTTGCGGTGGATGCCTTTCGGCAGAACTGGTCAAGATGGGGTTACCTGTACCTCTTTCCCCCTGTCCAGCTGTTGCTTCAGGTTCTGGCTTGGTTGGAGTCCTACCAAGGGAGAGTAGTCCTCGTGGCCTCTTGGTGGCCGGCCCAGCCTTGGTTCCAGGCGCTGGAACGACTTGCTTGGTGTGTGAACCCAGAGCGTTTTCCGCGGCTCCACTTCTTCCATCAGGTTGGTTTGGTCAGGTACACGGCTGGTTCGTTCTTTTCTCGTTCTCTTCGTGTCTGGTCGCTTTGACATGGGTTTGTGTGGTGATCAGGTGGCTTCTTTGATGGTGTCCCACCTGAGAGCTTCCTCTCGCCAACAGTATAAAGTTTTCTGGCATTTTTTCTGCCATTTTCTCTCTGTTTGTAGGTTGTCTTTTATTTCAGATCGGGTTGTCTTGTCCTTTCTGTCTTGGCTTTTTCAGAACCATCATTTGATGCCTAATACTGTCGCCTCATATTGTACGGTGCTGGCGGAGCCGCTTCAGCTTGCGTTTGGGGTGCATATCTATTCTGCCCTGTTCCGTAAGCTTTCTCATGCTTTGTTTCACCTCGGGCCTGTTCATGCGCCGCCTGAGCCGTCCTGGTCCTAGGACAGGGTGCTCTCCCATCTTTCCTCTCCTCGGTTTGTGTTGGCCTCTTCGGTTCAAAATTGTTTTTCCAAGGCTCTCTTTCTGTTGGCATTGGCGTCTGGGGGTCGGGGAGCTGCATGCTCTCCTCCGGCGCAGGGGTTTTTGCTCTTATGGTCCTGGTGGTAGGTTTGTTTGATTGCAGTCTTCTCCTTCTTTTCTGGGGAAGAATGAGATGGCTGCTTTCCGGAGGGGTCCTTGGGTCATTGATGCTTGGTTGGAAAGGCCGGGGGTTCATCATGTGTTGTGTCCGGTTGTGACTACCTTTATCTACGCGGTTCGGCTTTGGTGGCTGGGGATGCGCTTTGGGTTGATCCGATTTCTCGCATTCCCTGTTCCAGGGCTCGGGTTTCCCAGGTCGTCCACAGGGTTATTAACCCTTCCACTGCTCAGGGGTCCTGAGGACATTTACACCCCTGTGCACAAGAAAAAAAAAATTCTAAAAAATTATTTCATCTTAAAATGTTAATTTGTGTTCCCTGAGCACGGGGAAAAAAAATCGTAGGTGACATATTTTGGGCGCAATTGACCGAGGAAGTCTGGCAAAAAGTGGGCGTTGACAGAGCGGTCGTCAGAGCCGGTCAGCGTCACCCGCGCTGACAGGTGGGAGTTGCCACAAAGATATTATCACTTAATTATTTCTATGTCTCTGATTTTTTCTTAGTTTTTTTGCAGTAATATTATTCAATAGTGTGTATTGTAATATATTTATATAATAAAAGTGGTGAATAATCGCTATACAGTACTGAAAAGTATGGTGTGCATATTAGTAATTCAATTATTATGTTCATAAAACAATAAACAAATAATTTTGCTGCTATTACTCTATACACAGGTTTTATATATAAGTATCTGCATGTTTTGTTCACCATAATGAACCACTAAGTTGGTATTGAGAGTCGAAAAGCAACAAGGAGTTACCACCACACACCAGCCAGCCACTCATTGCCACTCCCTCAACAATGCCTCACTCGCCCACTTTTTCCTCCCACCGTCCTGTTTTATATTTTATTCACAATATACAGACGTTATATATAAGAATCTACATGTTTTGTTCACAACTGTACAACTAAGCTGATATAGTTAGTTCAAGCACTAAGAGTCGTCGCTATACACACAGTTAGCTGGCGGCTCCCTCACTCATTCAAGGTCACACGCACTAAACTTTCTCCCCCCAACAATACCGTTTGTGGTGTTATTAGACTATATACAGACGTTATATATAAGTATGTATATGTTTTGTTCACCACAACTGTACAGATAAGCTGATATAGTTAGTTCAGGCACTAAGAGTCGTCGCTATACACACAGCTGGTGGCTCCCTCACTCATTCAAGGTCACACGCACTAAACTTTTTCCCCCAACAATACTGTTTGCAGTGTTATTACACTATATACATATATTATATATAAGTATCTACATGTTGTATGCACCATAACTGTACACCTAAGCTTGTAGAGTGCCCAAAGAGCATAGTGGCCACCCTCTGCACATCTAGACAAATCATGCAGACGACGTCACCTCTGTCACCCAAATGGCTCCTCCCAGCATAATCCTTTTGCTGTTATTACACTAATACACACATTATATATAAGTATTTACATTTGTGTTCACCATAGAGAACCACTAAGCTGGTATGGTGAATGCAGACAATAACAGGTGACCACACAGTCAGTAAACGATGCAATCTCCCTTCGTCCCTCAGCATCACTCCTCCCACAGCGCTAATTATTACAACAATCCTGCTATTATCACAACCCTGGTTATTTATATCACAGTCAGGGGTCATCTGTAATATTGTCATCGCTAAATAATAGCAATTATATATTTTGACATTTTTCGGTGATGCTGTGGTCACAAGCTGAACAGCAATGCTGTTCGCTCATGCTGCGTGCGCCAGCCTTGGTTGCTCCAACAGTACTGTGGCTCTCACACCTGAGAATATTGCCCACGATTTAAAAAAAAAAGCCAGTTTACAAGAGCCCTGAGGAAGTTAATGTGAACCCCGTGTAGCCGCGGGCCATTTGAATAGTGCCGAACATCCTATGGCGTATATGTTCGCCATGCGCACTGTGGGACATGTTACTCATGGCATATATATACACCATGCGCAGTTTAAGGGTTAAGTCTAGCAAGCCTGCAGTCTATCCTTGTGCCCATTACGTTAGGAAGTTTGCTGCATTGGCTGCCGTGTTTGGCAACATGTCTTGGGCTGATATTCGGGTGCAAAGATTTTGAAGGTCGAACAGGATCCTGGCCGCCTGTTATTTGGTTAACATTCCTGCTCCTGGGCATTTCTGTGTTGCTTTGGGTCACAGGTTGCAGCCAGTTGTCTCGACTTCGCGTTAAGGAGTTTGTGACAGCCGCCTCCTGAGTAAGTCCCTCTTTTTCCTTATCTTTAATTATGTAGCCCCAGGGAGCCGTAGGGGCTACCCACAGAAAACCAGTGTTGAACGTAGTGAAATGCCATTTTATCTCCAGGAAGCCTTATGGGCTCAGCCAGAAAATGGCTTTTCATTACTGTATATTCAATGCTGGTGTTTTTATATCTCCTTCATTCATTTTTGTCACAACAGTAGTACAGTATATTAGTATAATATATATTAATAATGGCTTCCTTGTTTTGCTAGGTAACAAATGATGGAGAAGCATTGTTGTGTGAGTGTGGGGACAGTGTGGGGGTGGTGTCACTCACCACAGGTCAGATCATGGGCCGCATTCGTTGTGAGGAAGATCAAGTTACGTCCATAGCCCTGGCTCCAAATAACTCGTCTGTTGTTGTAGCTCTTAAGTCTACATCTGTCCAGCAGTATCAATGGCCAAGTAAGTTTTCATTTAAGTTTAAGCTAGCAGCTTTGAATTAGTAACTGAAAATAAATAATTATAATTTCTTAGAATAAAATTATATTTTCCTTTTGAATATGCTAAAATAATTTAATAACAGTACTGTACTGTACTATATTAAATTTTGTACTTCATATATTTTTTTTATTGTTGTTTTAACACATCTTGGTATTTTTAGGCATGGAATTACAGCGAAGTTTTAAATCCTTTCACCGTGGACCTGTTACTGTAATGAACTGGGACACGACATCCACATTACTTATCACTGGGGCAGCAGACTCCTCTGCTCGAATATGGGACCTTCATAAGAAATACTGCACTCATAGTCTCAAAGGTGCCTCTGGGGTATTTGGGTAAGTGAATACTGTATGCATTCAGTGTTTTTATTCAGCTTTACTTTCTATGGCATGGGACTGAGCTTTTGAAATGGAATACATGTAAATGTTTTCACTTCTAAATACATTTGTTAAAATACCATTGAGAGGTAGTCAACTTCTCTAATCATTTGTCAGACACTTTTCTGCTGTTCACTTTTAAGTACAGTATAGGTATGCAGTGTTAAATTTATCTTTGCACAGCATAAAATGTAAATTTTGTTTTCCAAAGTACTGTACTGTTGGTTGTTTCACAACTACACCTTACATGAATTTGTTTAATATTATTATTTCTGTGCACAGCTAAATAATTTTTGTTAGGTATCAGGACCCGGATTCATAAAGAATTTACGCAAGCACTTACGAACCTGTACGTCTATTCTCAATATTTGGTGACTTTATTTACAATTATTAAACAGTTAATGAGCCCCAAAGCACCAGGAGGCTGTTTATAACAATAACAACAGTTGATGGGGATGTTTTCATGCTTGTAAACTGTTTAATAAATGTAACAAAAGCCGTCAGATATTGAGGAAAGAAGTTCACGTTCGTATGTACAGTACTTGCATAACTGCTGCATGAATCCAGGTCTCAGGCCCTTGGATACAGAAGTTGGTGTGAATGGAAAAATAACATTCAAATAATTAATTTTGTTTTTCAGTGCAGCAATATTTGAGCGTGATCTGAGCAAAACACCAAGGGTATATGGTGCAGCTGCTAATAATATTCATGTGTGGACCCTAGAGGCTGGTTCTTCAAAGCACGATGCCCGTCTGGAAGGTCACCACTCTGCTGTCACTTCACTGGAAATTACACAAGATAATGCACACCTTGTCAGGTATGTTTTCTACATATTTTAGATTAAAGATAATCATACAGGCAGCCCTTGATTTGCATGTTATTAGAGAATATAGATTCAGTGGTATGTGGGTAAATACTTTTATACAAAGTTTTGAAGTGTGCAGTTAAATTTTGATGGTACAGTATGCAGGTTTATATTGGATAATTCAATGATCAACTAGTCCCACTGATTTGCATTCTTGACAATGTGGTGAGCTGTCCCTTATAATTTTTATTGTTTTTATTAACTTTATTACTCAATTTTTTGTCGAACAGAACAGAGTAACAGTCAACCATATAAAATGAGTTCAAGTGCAGTTAAAAGCTCTGTACCTCAGGGTACAGTCCTTGCACCACTGCTTTTCCTTGTTCTCATATCAGATGTAGACAAAAATACAAGTCACAGCTTCGTGTCATCCTTTGCAAATGAGACAAAAATCAGCATGAAAATTACCTCTGCTGAAGACACTGAAAAACTACAAGCAGATATTAATCAATTTTTTGACTGGGCAGCAGAAAATAACATGATGTTTAACAGTGATAAATTCCAGGTACAGTACTGTGCTCAGGTGCAGTAAAAATGAGATCCTTATCCATTGCACTGCACCAAACGACAATTGCTGTTTTGAGAGTTGTCCATTTTTTTTAGTTGGGCTATATTTTAATGTTTTTTAATGTTTTCATCACTTTGTGTTTTAAAATGAAAATAGTTGAGTTTGGAAACATTTTGACATTAATTTTACCTGAACATTTATAAAAACAACAAAAATGTCTCCTTAACAATTGCACTATGAAGTTTTTGCCAAAAACAGGTGCGCAGTGCAGGGGTTAAACATAATACAGAGTACAAAACAATCAAATCTGCCCATAGTAGGAAAGCAGCATGTAAATGATTTGGGAATAATGATGTCTGACAACCAAACATTTAGGGAGCATAACCAAGCAAATATTGCATCAGCCAGAAAAGTGATAGGATGGATTATGAGAACTTTCAAATCCAAGGATTCCATGACAATGGTTGTAATATTCAAATCACTTGTGCCATCCCATCTTGAGTACTGCTCAGTACTCACTTTTCCCTTCAGAGCAGGAAAGATTGCTGAAATAGAGGGAATACAGACAACATATACGGCATACATAGACGCGATAAAGCACCTAAATTATTGGAATCGTCTCAAAGCTCTCCAAATGTACTCACTAGAAAGGAGATGAGAGATATCAAATAATATACGTGTGGAAAATACTGGAGGGCCAGGTCTCAAATGTACACTGTAAAATAACAACATACTGGAGTGAACAGTATGGAAGAAAATGCAGAATAGAACAAGTAAAAAGCAGGGGTCCTTGGTTGTTCAACATACTCCCAGCAAGTATACGAAATATTGCCGGAACAACCGTGAACATCTTCAAGAGGAAACCAGAAAGTTTTCTTCAATAAGTGCCAGACAAACCGGGCTGTGGTGGATATGTGGGCCTGCGGGCCGCTCCAAGTAACAACCTGGTGGACCAAACTCTCACAAGTCAAGCCTGGCCTCGGGCCGGGCTTGGGGAGTAGAACAACCCCCAGAACCTCATCAAGCAGGTATTACATTTGCACATTATTTGCATTTTTGTATCCCTAATATTCCAGTATACAGTACTATACTTTTTAACTTTATACAATAGTTGTACTGGCTTAGTGCTTCCTTGTGATAAAAGGTAATTTAATTTTCTGAACAAGACTATGCACAGTTATGGCAAGCCTCACCTTTTCTGACCCAAGGACTCAAATCACTCACCAAGCTTTGACCCCCACCATGCTGTTCATCTTTGCAAATGGTTTTGTCATGGAAATTAGGGAAGGGACATAATGGCAAGTTAAATGTAAGCCACCACTGAAGTTGGTATTGCTTGAGTTATGAAAGTCAGCACCTAGAGTTTCATTTCAGTATTTTACAATGAATTGGTGTTAAAAATAATTTTTTTTTTTGTAGGGTGTTTCACCCTATTTTATAGTTTTTAAGTTTCTTATATTGGTCTGTTTGAAATATGCTCATCATTTGATGGTTAACAATATACTTTTCCAAATTATTTTACCCTCAAAATAAGGTATGTGCATGTTCTATCATTTACACTAATATAAACAGTCTTTTATGTATAAAATTTTGATAAATAGTATAGATTGAATGCAGCAGAAGTTCTTTTGTAATGGATAAAGGTCCAGAGCAAATCCTTCTATTTAATCCAGACTCCACTATATTTGCTTGAATTGATAACTTTATTTAAATGTGCCATTTCAGTTGTGGGTTGGATCGTGTTATCATCTTATGGGACCTAGCTACCCTGACCAGCAAAAAAGTTGTCCCGGTATTTGAATCTATCTCTGGTTTTGTGCTACAGCCTCCGGGTTGTGTGTTTCCTGGAGCTCAGGCAGGCAACGATCACATATATGCTCTTGTTCTTGGGGATAAAGGTTAGTACAGATTTACTTTATATTTTAATTCCTTTACAATTCTAATATTGTTATTGTTATAGAACATTTATAATTCCCTAGCAAAATGGCAAATATAAATAATTTAAGTGTGATAATGAAAGAAGAAACAAAATTAATTTACAAAATAACCTTGATTATTTTTTATAAAATTTAAGTAGGAACAGATGACTTAAATTATGGGGTTGAAATATGTATGGGAAAATGCAGGCAACCCATCCACCACTATGAGGTGCTAAGAGCCTCATTTTCCATGTTGGTAAAAAAGTGCAAAATTCTTTATTTTTATTGTGTGATTATAAATCATAAGTTACCATGCTACTACTATAGTATGACTTCTGATATAGAGGGGTGGGGGAGATTGGCCTAAAGACCCATCTTCTCAAATTACTCCCAGTGAAAGGCAAACTCAACAATGGATCTAAGGCCTACACTTGTCCAGTCTCTAGAAAACGCATGGGCTCATATGGACGTGTGTTGTTAAGGGAGTTGAATCAGGATCGGTGAAACTGGAAGAGGCAAATGGTGGATGTGCTAGGTTTATAAAGACATAAAATTCCAACAAAGTGAGAATTAATATTGAAATGGCGTAAGAATTATAAGAGAAGGAGTTATATGAAATAAGAAAAAATGGAAGGATTATGCCTGTTAATGAATGAATGGTGGTATTAGGAAATAAATAACATCTCGTGGAGTAGTTCAAAGTGCTATCATCTGAAATTTTACTTTGAAAATTTATTGTGGGTTTTGTGATTGCATATGCTGTGTGTAATGAAAAGAAGTAACATTTTGGGGTTAATTTAATATGATATGGCATGATATCAATTACACTGAGTGATTTGAATTGCAAAGTAGCAATGGAACTTGAGAATGGTGTTAGCGGTGTACTTGCTGTCCTGTGAACAAATGACAGGCTGTAGAATAGATACATGCAGTGAAATACAAATTTTGTATGAATAATCCATATTGTGATCTATACCTCTCAGCCACCTCTTTAGTCAAGAACCTACTAGTCCCATGGAGAGGATTATGCTTAGTCATGACAAGGCTTGACATTTGCACAGGCTCATGATGCTATTCCTTGGGCCAATTGGATCCTGTCTTGTATATACTGTACAGTATATCCAAGACCTGATTTTCTGAGCAAGGCCCCACTCGGTAGCTCCTATAACCTTGGCACTGGACCACTCTGGTCACCGTTAATATGACAGGCCCCGAGTGACTGAGCCTCTAATCTCATTCACCACAGATATACTACCTGCCGTAACACCCAAAAACATCTCGAGCCACTTGACACCCCCCTCCAAATAATCCTTAGCTTTTTTAAAACATTCAAGAAATATTCCGAACTAGTGAAACATTTGTTACCCAACTACACTGGCTACCACTAGGTGGCAATGTTTGTAGACTACAAGGATTTAGTGTCTGAGCTGGAGCTTTGACGCTGGAGTTCATAATTATTATTTTCCCCCTTATGATTTGTTTGTGTTGTCACGAGTTGGTGACCGAGTGTTGAACTTCACTGCCAACTTTTTTTGTTAGTAAAGTGTAAAAGTAACGTGCCTTTTGCTTTTCTACAGTTCCTTGTTGTTTGGGCATGAGGTTTGATAAGTACACACTGAGGGCTCATCTCTCACAGTTGTCTACCTTGAGGGTTACCTAGCGTTGTTTGTTTTGAGTTTTCCTGTGTCAGGGAGGTATTTACCTTGTATCTTTGACATAATTTTTGCTTGACTGTGTTAGTGGCTCGGTATGCAATTTATCACCAACCAGTAGAAAGCAAGGTGGTTAATTAAGCCTATCTAAACTCTCTCCTTAAATGAAGTGAGATTGGAGAAATAAAATGCTTATTATAATAAAATCATAAATAACATTTATATATACATTTTTTATATACAATATTAAGTTGTATATCCATTAGAGGTGAGAGAAAGGAATGTTGTTTTGATTTCTGATGGTGTTTACTACTAATCTGCCAATCACTGCCAACTGTCCAACATAAAATATTTACAATTTTGTATACAATTTAACGACCAGTTTGTTTTATGATTAATTGTTGGAGGCAGGTAGTGGTTTTGGATAGCATGAGCTGCCTCTTTCATCTACTTTTACTTAGATATTTACACATAATAATGTGAAATATGAGAAAAATAGAATTTGAGAATATATATAAAAAATGGGTAAATTACAGGTCTATCAGTGTTCATGTTGGGTGATGTCAGAAACTCCCTCCTCTCCAGCCTTTCAAAAACTAGCCTCAGTAAACTGGTTTTTAAGTTTTCCGATCAACTTGAATCCTCTATCAGGTCCCAATCAGCAGGTTGATTCTATCTTCAGCATGTAATGCTTACTTTATGGGAACCCAAATTCAAAAGGGTCAGAAATAGAGCTTTGAGTAAATATGACAAACAACTTTCTCATAAACGACATTGGGTTGTCTCCCCTCAGCCTCCCCCTTTCTTATGCTCACAGCATGTTATGTCTCTCGGGAAGAATTTGATGAGTTGTGAGTTTGGGAATCATATTGTGGCGATGGCATTACCATTGGAATTTTTTGTGGGAGCCCTGTCGGCTCCCTGAAGCTATCATACACTGATCAGTGCCATATTACTAGATGCCAGCAGTTTCAGAGTTCTGTTGGCCTTCTGGGGATCACGAGCCAGCACATGGGGTCCCCTCAGAGAGGTTCAGGGAATGAAAATCCTGAAAGTGGCCTATGAAAACTTTACATTTATAGCTTAATCATACTTGCCACCACTAGGGAAGCATCCAGAAAGATAGACGAATTAAAACAAACTACTGCATGGTTTAAAAACGAAACCGCAGCCTCAAAATTGCTATCCCCAAAATTGCAAAATTGCTAAGGTCTACCCCCCAAATCATGAAAACAAACCATCAAAATTTTGTGAAACTAGTGCCACCTAGTTTTCCCCCCTCATTTGGGGGTCAGGAGGAGGGCATACTGGGTCAGCCAGCTCGTCCCACCCTCAGTACATATTATATGATGCATGCCCTGGTTTCCATGCCACTTTGGCTCTAGTCTCCCATTTTTTTGAGTGGTGCTTTTTGCCTTTAAGGCTGGTTTTTACATGAGAGTTTTCCATGAGCCAAGAGTTTAGTGTACTTAGAGCTGCATGTGCCCAGGTTTTCCTTCCCTGTGCACTCTTTGTACTGCCATTGCAAAGTCAGGGTTGCCTTCCATGAGTAGTTCGGGGTATGTTTCCTTTAGGGGGCCTCCTTGGTAAGGATAGTCTTGAATATTGCTTAGGTGTCTTGATAAACATTTTTGCTATCAGATTTTATGAAAATAATACTACAGTATCCTAATTTCCTTTCATATGGAAACATCTGGTGATTTATTTATATTCTGCTGTATATAAATTAATTACACTAGTGCATAATTTCAATGTTGTTAATGAGTCTTACCTACTGTAGTTACCCCCTATTATGTCTTTCAGGAGTTCCTGCAGTGTGGCAGGTAGATGCTGGGCGAGAGGTGTGGAAGGCTACAGAGCCAGTGCTAACACCACCTGATAAAGATGGAGTTACATTAATTAATCAAGTGACTTATTCCCCATCTCTTGATTCCATTATTATGACTACTTATGACCATTCAATAATCTTCGCAAAGACTTCTTCTATGGATATATGGAAACAGGTACCTTTACATTCTCCTTCCATTTTTAAATCGGATAAGCAATTAAATATTCCCACAGGTATTCCTTATAGCTTAAAATTAATTTTAAATTGGCTATGGCTGGGCAATATCTGGAGAATGCCTTTGTGCATTGGCTTAAATCTTTGAAGATTTGTGTATGGCAGTGCAAGGTAACTCCATAGTTATTGACCTATGTAGACTTTAAAAGACATCTAAAATATTAATAAGTACTCTCTTAATTGTGCTTGCGAGGGTTGGTCTTTGACTCTTGGATCCTGCTTCTCAACTGTCAACTGGTGTACTAGATGAAGCTGTTATGAAATTTTTACACAGATGCCGTAACCCTTAAATGACACAGCTGTTAATAAAAACACTTTGCTGTTCGGTGCGTGACCGCCGCAGACTTCCACGTCATGCTCCCGGCGTTTTGGGCGAGCGTGCGGCATCACTGAAATGTGTATACTCGTTTCCATTTTCTCATCTTAATTCATGTGTTACGTCGTTCGTTTTTGTATCATTATGTTCGCAGTAGAATTCCCTACGGGAGTATATGCATATAAGGTCCAAAATCCCGGCGTGACTCCCCCACAGAAAACCTAAAGCCGGCCAACTGTTACCCGTGAACGAGCACCAATTGACAGTGTGTGTTTACTTGTTCAGTTTGATAACATCAATTTTCGTGTTACATCTTTCATTTTGGTATCAAATTATTCACAATCTACAGGTGCGCATTTTAAACTATTCTCATAATAATAGAACAATAAATGGAATTTTTACACATATTTTAAATTTTGGGCGCTCATCACCAAAAAAATTTATATATCTTTCCAGTGTTCTGACATCAATTTTCGTGTTACGTCTGTCATTTTGGTATCAAAGTGTTCGCAATCTAAAGCTGCACATTTTAAAACTAGCCCCATAATAATAGAACAAGAAATGGAATTTTAACAAATATTTTAAATTTTGAACCACAAAAGTATATACTGTATAATCTTTCCAGTGTTCTGACCTCAATTATCAGGCTACATCGTCATTATTGTATTATATTGTGCACAATATAAAGGCGCTGATTTTGAAACCACTCCAAAGTTGATCGGATAAAATTTAAATTTTTTACACATATTTTAATAATGGACGCAAGCACGAGTCCACCACTCGGACTCAAAAAGAAAAATACTGGACGCATATCACACCCATAGTGCACGGTAGTATTAAAAGTCCTAAACCCTTAAATGGCGCAGTTGTTTAAAAGTCCTACGTTGAGGTGAACATGGTTAAAAATAGTTAACAAATCAATTTGGAAAAAATTGCATATGGCTATTGTGGTACAGGAGGTAATCAGAGATAACAATTTAAGCAGTGTATGGGTAAATGCCAAGGATAGTTTTAGTAACCTCAGTTGCGAACAATATTCTAGGAAGGTTTGAATTGATAGATGCAGTTACATATATTTCTGGCCACCCCATCAGTAACATACCTCTGCTTATGCACTTGCCAAAAGAAAACAGACTTGTTCACTCATTGAAAGACTACCCACTGACAATTGCAAAACCACCTTGTCCCTTCTTTGGGGATCAGATATCAATCCGATAATAAGGCAAACTGCTCACAATAGCAATGAGAGAATTACAAAATGCTCAACCTCCCTTCAAAGTGTTTTAAAGAGTGCCGAACTATGAAAACAAAATTGAGAACAAGCTAATTAGTACAATGAATGATGACTCCCCACCACTGCCAGGTGGTGGCCACTACAAGCTGAAGTGAAGAGCCACCTACACACTCTAGCCTCGCATGAAAAAAAATTCATAAGTGTTTATATATTGTTCACATTGCTTCTCTGTCACTCCAACCAGAGTAATGTTCTCTGATGGGTTCCATTCCTCCTTTCAAAAGACCCCTTTCGAATCAACTCTGTCCAGGATAGTGCTTTGGAATTTGGTTCCCAAGTGAGACTTGTTGAGAAGAAGGCTGAAAGCTTGCATGTATGTGTGTTTGGTGCTGGTTTGCACTGAGAGTTAAAATAATATTACACATATGAGCATTTACCTGTATTAGTAGGTTTTCTATACACATTGAACTTATAAGATGTTACAACTTTATTAATCTTTGTATCCAAAAATGGTATCAACTCCTCCTGATCAATTTCATCAATAAACTTAATAAATGGGACAATTTTATGTTTTAGTTAGGAAATCATTGAGTTTCTATGTCTAATTTCTGAAAAATAATTCAGAAATTTGTCACAGACACAAAATATCAACACATCTGTACTATTTTCAAATTTCTTGGTGAAATATTATTAAATATCATAGTTTCAAAGAACTTTATCCTACAAATTACTCACTTTTTAAGTATTGTATGTACATGTGCTATATGCATACCTTCACCTGTATATGCTGTACTTATTTATTTCACTATTTAAATAGTGTGTAATTATGATCAGCAGAATTATAACCATATTGAATTAATATTTCAGCTTGCTGGGTATAATGATCAAATTCTAGATGCCATTTTTGTGGGTGCTGGAGATACTCATCTTGTGGTGGCTACAAACAACATTCAGTTGCGTATTTACAACTGTCAAAACTTGAGCTGTCGCCTGGTACAGGGGCACACTGCCCTTGTATTATCACTGTCTAGGCATCCATCGCAGCCACAGATCTTTGCCTCCAGGTAAGTTTTACTTCAAGTATATACAGTAATGTCAGTCTCTTTTCTTATGGTGAATGTGTATTCCATTTTTGTCTTCATTAGGATAAGGAGATGTGCTATGTTTTACCACCACATTTCATGAGGAAGAGTGCCACACTGTAAGACCATTTTATTGTGAGATCACTTCACTGTAAGAACAATTTACTGAAGTAACACTTGATTACTTGGATTCCTTCCGGTAATGATGCTAACATAACTCGCCAAAGTCTATCAATATTCTTAATGCCTTCTAGTACAATTGTCAATCATTGGTTACATAATATACTGCACAGTATTTTCATAAAAACAATCTAGTCCCTAAGGCTAATTTTTTATTTAACGAAGTTGGCAGTAGTCAAAGGAATAGGACATAATTCCTGCCAGAATGATTATGAAAATGGGATTGTAGCTAATCAATTAGATGCCTGCACTCACGCATCACAGATTTATCATGTGATAGATAATAACCTACTCTTGCCAACCTGTCACATGCACTGATTGCTGATCAAATGCATGGATCACTGGGTGATTGTGAGGGTTCAAAACTTTGAGACGTGTGGATGGCCACACTTCTCTGAGTAGTGAGACGCCACACTTGCCCACTGATCCGTACACTTCCCAGCAATCAGTGCATGTGACAATTTGGCAAGAGTGGTTATCACAGGATTAATATGTGATGTGTGAGTGCAGGCTAGCTGGCTTGTCTTTCACCTAAGAAACCTTTAGTTAGTCTCAACATCCAGACTCTTGTTCATGTCTGTGCCATTTTTATAATCGCATAGTGTGTTGCTTATTATATATAAATTTATATACCTTGCAATTGCATAGTTCTTTATTCATTTTATTCTTCAAATTTAATCTTCACATAATAAATACATCTAATTTTATTGATTTCTTGACTTAGATTATGCATAATACATTTTATAGATAAATAATATACAGTACCACTCATTTTAGCATATATACATAAATTTTGTCATTATTTCTCATTAGTACTTCAATAATCACACTGTATAAGAATACTCATAATATTTTATATAGTAGGTAATTTCAGTTGTCATTTTATTTCTACAGTTCCCATGACAATAGTGCTCGTGTGTGGTGGCTGAGAGAAGATGGAACTGCTGTGTGTGTAGCTACAGCTGTTGGTCACACACTTAGTGTAGGCTGTGTTGTACTTGCTCAAGGTAAGTTCTCTTCCAAGAAACTTGCATCACAATGTTCAGCAGATTTTGATTTGTGCAACATTTCATTATTATCATTATTATTACTCCATATCTTACTATGAGGGCTGTCATATATAAATACTTTCACTCCCTATACAGACTGTTGCCAACTAGTCCTTTGCTGCCACATCTTGTACAATATTCGTACTTAATCTTTGCTCCTCACATGCCATGACTGCTCATTATTTTGGGGTTTCTTTTTCTTCTCTTACCTCTTGAATACTTTCTTTTCAATAGTGCATTATCTTTCATTAGTTCAACATGACCAAACTAACATTAGGATTAGATACAGCCAATTTATACATACACACCCTGCATCATACTGCATATAAGGATCATGCTATGTAGTTATGTAGTATTATTAGTCTTTAGTTAATAATGGTAAAGGTGCATGATTTTATAGTGTTAAGATTGTCAGTTTTACCCAGATATTTAGATTAGCTATTTAGGCACCATTATTTATTTATGCAGTACTTGATCACTTTTTCTCTATTTAAACATGGAGCTCGTGTATTGGAGCAGGTCTAGTATACAACTATCCCTACCATATATAAGGAACTTATTTTTACATTTTCCTTATTTTCTTTCTATATTTGGTAAAAATATAACCAGTTTAGACCTAAATGTTCATAATTAATTTTGACCATTTAATACTGATTTGGAGTCACTCGCATTTCAGATTTTTTTGGGGAGGGGGGGGGGGGATGCTGACCACCATCTTAAATTAGTTTGCCTGTACAGTATGTCAAAATGTTTTCCTGCTGTAGCATCTTTCCAGTGAATACACTTTCTAGTTATTTCCCTCTCAAATTAAAGTCACAAGTATTTACAATAAATGACTACAATAATAATTTTTTAATAAGTGTATCTAAATATTACTTAATTTTGATTTCTCCAGGTTTTGTAGTGACTGGTAGTCAAGATATGTGCATTAAAAAATGGGCTCTTGACAAGGAAATAGAAGCGAGAGATAATTCTATCAACGGTGTTGCTACCTTATCATCCACACATACTGAAAAAGCCCATGATAAAGATATTAATAGTATTTGCGTGTCAGTCAACTTCAAACTTATTGCTACAGGCTCACAAGATAAAACTGCGAAGGTGAGAAATATTTCATACTGTATTTACTGTATTTTTACATATACTGTACTGTATTTTTTCCCCCACACAGAAGATAGAATATATATGCCATACTATGTCTTGGTGGGTAAGCCCTGTTCAACCACAGTGTACTAAGCACCTTTACCTATCAGTGCTTACCTCTCAATAACTACAGATGTGTGAGATCAAGCTCTTTATGCCCTGTCTCCATCTTGTCATGCTAAATACATCTCTTGATATTCAAGTTTTATGTCATATTTGATTTTTTAAAGTTATGGATGGTAGGGGCCTCAACAATGATGACCACTTGAACCGGGTATGAGAATTTTCTAATATCACTCCAACTTGATTGCATAGCTAGCTTCCTCCAGTGCTTTGTTATACCCAGTTTAAATATTTTGTCCTTGTCCTTGTCTATTCCTGTCAGTATCATGTATGTAGTAATAATTTCTCTTTCCTCTTTCTTTTGAGGTCAGATTCCCTTAACTGTCCTCATAATTGAGGCCTCTCAATTCTGGCAATAGTCTAGCTATAATCCCAGTACTTTTGTCAATACGAGGTCAAGTAGCAGATTCCATTCTGATGCTGCATACTGAAGTAATGCTCTCACTTCCTATATGTCACTGATATGTTCCTGTTCACTTGAGCTTCTGGTTTTAGCGTTGGATTATATTTATATCCACTCCCAGGTCCTTTGCACCATAGGACTATGGAGCCTTTCTGGTCAAAACTCGCTACTAAATCTCACTGTGATGCATAGGATCACAATCTTCTTTATCTAAGCTTATCAGGGCGTGCCATTTGCCCAGGCATTGTCTCATTTGCTATTTGCCTCTCATGGCTGTCGCTGTAGACCAGTCTGCTTACCTGCCTAGCTGGATACTTTTTAATTCTATATAATATAAATTTCTTAGAGGTTATTGTTTTGATTAAAGTGTTGTTTGCATACAACCCATCCTCCTGTTTTGATAGTAATTTTTGTAACTGTGCACCATAGTACAAACATTGACATACTAAGCAATTAGATAGTAGACTTTGGTACTATTCACTTCATAGTCCCCCAAAAAATTTAACTTAACAAGCTTAAATATTTCCTAGGCCTAGTATAGCGCACACATATGTACTATATTAGGCCTTAGATAGCATGTATTAAGCCTAGGAAGGTTAGGTTAGTTTGTCTTTGCAACATAAATAGAAAATATTTTTCAGTTTTTCCAAATTCAACAGTACCAATTTATACTTTCTAATTGTGTTGTACATCGTAATATGTACTATGGTCCTCATCGTTACTATAAGTACTACCAAGACAGGAAGGTGGGCTGTAGCATAACGCCTCAGATTTTAGTAGTTTCACTTGTTAGTCACTATACTGCCTGTGTAACCAGTGTCCTTGTAATATTTCTCTTGATTAAGCCAGCATAATTAAAATGAGAATTAGAGAATTTAGAGAATTTACATTTAGAGAATTTTAAGCTTTTGATGATTCTGATGATTTACAAACTTAATTGGTCATGCAGAGCTACCAGTAGACATGCCTTTCTTAGGTATCACTATTACTAAAAGGCTATTAATTCATCATTTTATGATGACAAAATTCACTTATAAAAATTCTCAGCTTAGCACAGAATTCAATGAAACCTATAGGGAGCTTTTTCACCCTCCAAATCACCCATATTCATGAACTATAGATATTTCCAGCTTAACACACAAAATAAACCTATTGGATGGTCATTCATTGCTACCTGCCATTATTTACTCTCACTGGAGGATGATTGTGTCAAAATATGGCATTTACTCACTAAAACAGTTGTCATGAAGTAAATTATTTAAACCATCAAAGTTTTCCTTTAAGCTCCTGCTCCCTCCCTTTGTGGCTTTACTTTGTGTGCAGAGTTTGTTCTTTACATCAGGAAGTACATGAAGTATACCTAGGTCTGGAAACCCAGAGGTGTCTTATGGTGATGCTGCCTGGTGGTATTTGGGTCAGGTGGCCAGGTAGTGGAATCCTTCCTTGGTGGTCACCCGTGATGTCAATGAAGGTTAAGAATTAAATTGTTTATGATTAGACTTTTGTTAGTCCTTCAGGGTTGGATTTCATGTTCTCTAGTAACTGTAGTACCTATTATGATATAGATACAGTACTTCAAAAATTTTCTTGTGGCATCAGTGTCATTGCTGGTAAGTCACTGGCTGTCTGTATATGACCCTGTCCTACAGACACAGTGGATCTTATTATGGGAAGCAGTCATATGATCTGCTCAGAAAGGTGCTACAGTATTCATATTAACTCAGTCTTATTTTTTCACATGTTATTAATTTTCTTTAACAGATCTGGGACAGCAAGAATTTGTCACTATTGGGAATCCTTCGGGGTCATCGGCGAGGAGTGTGGTGTGTTCAGTTCTCTCCTGTAGATGAGGTCTTGGCCACGGCTTCTGCTGATGCCACTATCAAAATCTGGACAGTGTCAGACTTTACTAATGCTGCAGTAAGTCTGTTTATTACATGAAAATTGCTAAATTTCTTTATACTTTAGTACTTTTCATATTGTGTGTGAAAATTATAAGTCTGCAATAATAATTTTTTGTAAGTGTATCTTGATATATTTTCATTGACAATTGCTGTCAACCAACTTAAAATACTTATGAGACAAGGTTTAAATACCATAATTAACCCTTGGGCTGCACCCCATGTTTAACCCTTAAACTGTGCATGGCGTATATATACACCATGAGTAACATGTCCCACAGTGCACATGGCGTATATATACGTCATAGGGTGCCAGGCACGATTCAAATGGCCCGCGGCTACACAGGGTTCACATTAGCTTCCTCAGGGCTCTTGTAAACAGACGTCATGTTTAAAAAAAATCGTGGGCAATATTCTCCAGTGTGAGAGCCACAGTACTGTGGGAGCAACCAAGGCTGGTGCACGCAGCATGAGCTAACAGCATTGCTATTCAACTTGTGACCACAGCATCGCCTAAAAATGTCAAAATAAATATGTAACTGCTATTATTTAGAGATGACAGTATTACAGATGACCCCTGACTGTGATAAAAATGACCAGGATTGTGATAATTAGCGCTGTGGGAGGAGTAATGCTGAGGGACGGAGGGAGATAGCATCGTTTACTGACTGTGTGGCCACCTGTTATTGTCTGCATTCACCATACCAGCTCAATGGTTTTCTATGGTGAACACAAATGTAGATACTTACATATAATGTGTGTATTAGTGTAATAACAACAAAAGGATTATGATGGGAGGAGCCATTTGGGTGACAGAGGTGGCATCATCTGCATGACTTGTCTAGCTGTGTAGAGGGTGGCCACTATGTTCTTTGGGCACCCTACAAGCTTAGGTGTACAGTTACGATGCATACAACATGTAGATAGTTATATATAATGTGTGTATATAGTGTAATAACACTGCAAACAATATTGTTGGGGAGAAATTTTAGTGCGTGTGACCTTGAATGAGTGAGGGAGGCAGCCGCCAGCTGACTGTGTGTAGCGACGACTCTTAGTGCCTGAACTAACTATATCAGCTTAGTTGTACAGTTGTGGTGAACAAAACATATAAATATTTATATATAACGTCTGCATATAGTGAATTAAATAAAAAAACAGGATGGTGGGAGGAGAAAGTGGGCGTGTAAGGCGTTGCTGAGGGAGTGGCAACGAGTGGCTGGCTGTTGTATGGCAGTCACTCCTCGTTGCTTTTTCGACTCATAATGCCAACTTAGTAGTTCGTTATGGTGAACAAAACATGCAGATACTTATATATAACCTGTGTATAGAGTGTAATAACAGCAAAACTATTTATTTATTGTTTTATGAACATAATTGAATCACTAATATGCACACCATACTTTTGAGTATAGCGATGATTCACCCCTTTGATTATATAAATCTATCACACTATACACTATTGAATAATATTACTGCAAAAAAATTAAGAAAAAATGAGACATTGAAATAATTAGTTAATAATATCCTTGTGGCAACTCCCACTTGTCAGCTCGGGTGACGCTGACCGCCGCTGACGACCGCTCTGTCAACACCCACATTTTGCCAGACTTCCTCGGCCTATTGCGGCCAAAATATGTCGCTTACTATTTTTTTTTTATTTTTCCCGTGTTCGGGGAAC
The DNA here is from genome assembly GCF_040958095.1 of Procambarus clarkii. Lineage (NCBI taxonomy): Eukaryota > Metazoa > Arthropoda > Malacostraca > Decapoda > Cambaridae > Procambarus > Procambarus clarkii. The sequence continues at coordinate 10,818,565 of NC_091158.1, forward strand.
ACAAATTAACATTTTTAGAAGACAAAATGACTTTTTAGAATTTTTTCTTGCGTAGGGGTATAAATCTCCTCAGGACCCCTTAGCAGCTTAAGGGTTAAAGCAGACAGTATCCTGGTGCACGGAAAAAAAAAAAAAAATTGTGTTAAGTGTTTGGAAGGAAAGTCCTCTTCCATTATAACATCAGGTAGTGATGGAATTTCTGCGGTACACTCTTCCCTACGCTTTGTAGGCATACCATTAGGACCTAGTTGTGGCTCACTGGATGTTTGTCTCGCTAAGAATCTGTCTAAAGACACTTATTTTTGCCTACCTTTTAGTGTAGGGGCCTGACAACTGAGTGGACAGCGCTTGGGATTTGTTCCGGGTTCGATCCCCGGCGAAGGCGGAAGCAAAATGTCTCCCCATTAATAAGTACGTTGCTAACTCTAACCACAACACTGCTATTGTTATTTGAATCCTAGTCACTAAATCCTGAATACGAGTCCCGTTTCATGAGGCTTAGATCCACCAAACCATGGCTGTGTGGTGTGGATGTCTACTTTGAGCTGTGAACATCATGACCATCAGTGAATTCATTGATATCTGAACCTTTTACATAGTTTTTTATCACAGTCAGAACTTCATGACACTATCATCATTTAATAATTGCAGTTACTAATTTATTTCATCATTATTAAGTATTTCTGTGGGCATGAGTTGCATGGTAGTGCTGTGACCTGCTGCTACATGCACTACTGTATGGGTCTCTTAAAAATAATGATACGACCACCAGGTCGTTTCGAAACAAAATGAACAAAATGACCACCAGGGCCAAAGGAACAAAACCCCAGGTGCTGAAGAAGAGCATGAAGCTCCCCAACCCGACTCCCAGAGATTAAGGCCAACAAAAACAATGCCTTCCAAAAACAATTACGAACCGAACGGGCTTCTTGAGGTTATCTTGAGATGATTTCGGGGCTTTAGTGTCCCCGCGGCCCGGTCCTCGACCAGACCTCCACCCCCAGGAAGCAGCCCGTGACAGCTGACTAACACCCAGGTACCTATTTTACTGCTAGGTAACGGGCATAGGGTGAAAGAAACTCTGCCCATTGTTTCTCGCCAGTGCCTGGGATCGAACCCAGGACCACAGGATCACAAGTCCAGCGTGCTGTCCGCTCGGCCGACCGGCTACCACAAACTTAGGAGAAGAAAGAAAAGAAAGAACCTGGTCCAGTGACAAAGAAGGCTCAGGCGGCGCATGAGCAGGCCGGAGGTGAAAGAATGCACAAGAAAGCTTGCAAAACGTAGCAGAAGTGACATCCACCCTGAACTCATGTTGCAGCAGCTCTCCAACTCTGCACGATAAGAAGCAGCAGTATTTGGCATGAGATGCCGAACCAGAAAAAGTCACGAGAGAAAGAACAAAACAACCTCACCAACACCAAGGAAACCTAACAAAGAGAAAGAAAATGGTGGAAAGACTGCCAAGAAACTTTATATGTACTGTCGCTGAGACGAAGACCATAGGTGGGACACCATCAAATAAGCCACCTGATCACCATACAATTGGCAGTACACATGCATCAGAAATGCCAGATGTGCATCGCGGAGGAGTAAGTCGAACAAGCAAGGTACCTGCCTGGGTTTGGATACTGAGCAAGTAGCGCCTGAAACCAAGGCTGGTCCAGCTACCATGGGGCCAGGAGAAGAACTCTCCCACGATAGGATTCCAGCTGAGCCAGAACCTGGAGCAGAAGATGGATCGGGAAAAAAGAGGTACAAGAACCCCCACCTACACCAGTCCTGCCGAAAATCATCCACAGGGAGAGCCTCGCAGTCAGGGAACTGCGCCACATACAATGAGACACACGCCGACGCGAAGAGGTCCAGCTCCAGGCGCCCATGTTCCCAGATGCGCCTTAGTCAACTGTACCAGTCGACTAAGGGAATTGTGTGAAACACCGATTGTGCTTCGGAGAAGCTTCGGGATCTTCGTGAGGGCAATAGCACTCCATGTTGCAATTCTTTGACCATGTTGTGGTACAGTTGATTAAGGTGCATCTGGGAACATCCTGTGTGTAGGTTCGAACCCTCATCATGGCCCTTGTGGATTTGTTCATCTCACTACTGCTGGCCTGCACACACTGACACCTGCCCGACCACTGCCGTCTGCCTGTCCACCCACTTTGTCACCTGCCCTGCTACACTCACTATCACCTGCCCACCCACTCGCCCTCCACGTGTTCTTCCTTATATGATTCTAGGGCTGGTGTTTCTGAAAGATTTTCTTAACCACTGTGCTGCGCCAGCTGAGAAAACTCAGTCGGTGGGAAACTGCGCTAACCGAGAAACCCCCTTTTGAATATTTTATATCCATTCAAAACGCGTGCGCGGTAGGTTGTGTACGAAATGACCTTTTGGGACCTCCAGTGAGAGGCAGCCATCTTGGAAAAAATAACCAGAATGTCCTAGGGCTACTGGCTGGGCTAGTACTGAGTGAGCAATCATGGGTGGCACACGTACGCCACCCATGGTGCACTATGGTTGTGTCGGACAAACACCTGTCCGACGTGGTGTTGAAAGATTGCTCTCTGTCCGTGAAATTCAGACCCGTATTGTTTGAAGAACATAAGGGTCATGATATTGATGAAGCTAGGCGCAATAAGGACCTAACACAAAGGTCGGATGCAAGTGATACAGCACCGATGAGGACAATATAGTGAGCATATCTAGTTGTAGCTCTGAGCACCACCCTTGCCCACCCATGCCATTTCCAATTTGTATGGATGATACATAGATGAATTGTTATCTGGGTTCAGTGATGATGCATCTGATACAAGTAGCATAGATGAACAGTGTTAGCGGCTTCCATGGTTGTATTTTCCATAGATATTTTCAAGAATAGCTGAATCTCTTCCAGAATGGCTGAATCTTTTCCTGATTGACTGAATCTCTTCCAGAGTGACTGAATCTCTCCCACTGAGGGACCTTACAAAGCGATCTTTTCAAGACTACCTTACAAATTGATCTTTTCCTATAATCTTTTTAAAACTACCTTATGCTTTACAAGCTTAGCTACATACCACCTACAGGTACTAAAGCCAAGAGTGTACGTGAGTGCGTTATTTGCAAGCACACAGAACGAAGAAAGAGGAAGCGAAAATCTATCTGTACCTGGTGCAACGAGAACGAAGTCGCGCTGTGTACCATGGACTGCTTCATTTATTATCACTCGCTTCCAAAGTACTGTACTAAGTGTGTTACTGTGTAAATAGTGTGTGAAACAGTACATATTGTAATTTTAGTGAATTTTTAACAAGTAATATTGTGACAATAAACATTTATTGTGGACACATTGCTGACACTTGTATCACAGTTCCATGGAACATTATGAATGTTCTACTGTATACATATTGTAAAGGACACAAATATGCATCATATATGATAAAAAACAAAACAAATTAAACCACATTGGAAATACATAGAACAAATAATTGAAAATGTATTTGTGGCAATTCGCGGTGCTTGAATGGCCTGCACGACTGCCTCTGGGAGCTTCATGCACGGGCGACCAGCCCATGATGCCTCCCTTCTCCACGTCCCCACAGCCAAAGGAAGTGAAAGTTTTTAGTTTTTTACATGTACGTGTTCAGGGAAGGAAATTTATCATTTTACAAAGATAAAAACAAAATTTGCGAACTCTTGATTTTATGCACACAGGGGAATGTCACAATAAACTCGGCACATCACAGTGGTTAAACCCTCCCATCCCCACCAGCCTCTTCGTCCCTTTCACCTGCCATCCATTTGGTCCCCCCACCATCCATCCATTCAGTTAAACCACCATCCATCCATTCAGTTCCCTCACTATCCATCCATCCGGTCCCCTCACCATCCATCCATCCAGTCCCTTCACCATCCATCCATCCAGTCCCCTCGCCATCCACCCAGTTATCTCACCTCATTTTGGTAGTAAACTAGTTGCCATGGAACATCGTGGCAATCACTGTGTTCCCAAGTTGTGCCAGTTTTATATTAAACACTTTTCTGTCGTCATTCTGTCCTAGATTGAGCATTCTCTAGTCTCCAGCACCAGTAAGAACTAACAGATTGAAAGGTTTCCCATTAAGATAGTGAGGAATGTCAACATACCCTGACTGTTGTTGATACCTTACAGATGCAAGTAGGTTCTTGCCTTGGGAACAACAACTTAAAAAAAGCACTTTTCATAAATTTATAGCTAGATGTTTGGCTTTTATGTATATTTTTAGTTAAGGCTTGTATCATATTACAGTATTATTAACCCACCCTATAACAGACCCTTGAAGGCCACAGTGTGAGTGTTTTACGGCTATCCTGGTTGTCTGAAGGACAACAGATACTTTCTACTGGCTCAGATGGACTTCTTAAATTATGGACAGTCAAGACCCGTCAGTGTGTGCAGACATTTGATGAACACGAGGAAAAGACCTGGGCTTTGGTGGTATCTGAGGATGAGATGAAAGTTGTAACTGGTGGGGAGGATGCCACACTGGTGCTTTGGAAGGATATTACACAAGAGGAAAAGGATAAAGCTTTAGAAGAGGCTGTAAGGTATGATAAGCAATGTTCATACTTTATTAATACAAAACTCTGGTTAATGCAGGGAAATCTTCCAAGGTTTTTTAAATGTTTAGAATAACCGCACAACACCCCTTATATGTCCCTTTCATTAATTTATTATAATATTCATTTTAATGGAAATTTTATTACTGTATTATAACACAAGGCTTCTTGCACAATGAAGTCATAATAAGATGTTGAATCTTTAGAAAATATTATAGTAATGGATGGGGTGGAACCTGCATCTCTGAACTTCCTAGAAATATGTTATTGTGATTTCAGTATATTGGCAGTGGCATAAGGTGGGGAACTAAGTAATGTACACCAGAATGTGGGCAGATATGTTGTACAGATTTGAATGTGGGGGTACCATCTGTTGTCTTCCAAATTCCAAGTAAGTCTAGTAGGACTACTGCTTGAGATGCTTTTAGCATATGGTACACTGGGTAGTGCATGTTTCTGGGGAGTCTGAGAGATGAGTTTAATTCCACAAATTGCCATTTTTCTCATGAGAGTACTATTTTCTTCCCATTCTCAATACCATATATAAATTATGCTTTATCATGTTATAAAAAAGTACAGTATAATAGTCCCATTTTGGATCAGTTACCATCGGAAACTATGGTGGGATAAACATATGTGATAGTGGTGGTCTTCCTCGTCTCCATTTCTGTGACTGCTGTTTTCATTTGTTGGTGTCTTTCCCTTTTGACTGGCCCACATACACATTCATACTGAGGTAAACTTTAGTTTTGCTACATACTGTACTGTATTGTAAAGTATTCACTTCTCAGTACATGGAAGTCATAACTTCTTTGATAACTTATTAGCCAAGATCAACATGTTAAATATTTCATCAATTGTTTCATGAAAAATTGATCACCTTTGTGGTTATATTTAATATTTTTTGTAAACATGGTTTATCATGTGCATAAAATTGGATAAATTCTTTACAGACTTGCTGCAGAAGAACAGACACTCTCCAATCTCATTAAAGATAAGAAGTGGGCCAAAGCGTTTGGTATTGCACTACGTCTTGATCAACCTTTTCGTGCCCTGAAAGTCATGAAAGCACTGCTAGACGAATCTCCAAATCAGCTGGAAGATGTCCTTGGTAAACTACGCCAGGACCAAATAGCCTCACTTTTAGGATATGCTGCTATGTGGAACACAAAGACAAAAAATTCTCGTGAAGCCCAGGTATAGATATATTGTACTATGAAATGCAGACCCTGTTATGTTTTCCCTAGTTGGAATTGTATCCATATGTCTAGAAGCACTGGATAGAATAGGTATCCCTAAATAAATGTAAAAAAAAAAAAAAAGGTAATTAACACTTTGGCGTGCCCCGCGCGCCACCCCTCAACTGTGCGATTTGGGTCCCAGCGTTTCACGGGAGCGCGCGTTAATTCTGAAAAGTGTATACTCTCTTCAACTTTGTCACCTTAATTCTCATCCTACGAGATTAAATTTGGTATCATTGTGTTCGCAATAGAATTCTCTACAGCACTAAATGCATATAAACTCCAAAAGCCCGGCTAATTACCCGCAGCAAACAGAGAAAGTGCGAATGAGTTACCCAGGAGCGCGCAAAAGTGATAAAATGTGTTCACTCTTTTCACTCTGGTAACCTCAATTTTCGTCCTAGGTCTTTCATTTTGGTATCAATGGGTTTGCAATAAAATTCTCCAGAGGAACATTAGCATATAAAATAAAAAACCTGGTCATGCTTCACCCGCCGACGAGTTGAAGACGGACCACGCGTTAACCGCGAGTGAGCGCCCAGACGCCTTCCAGCTACACTCCCAATTCCAGCCCACAAATGTTCAGTATTTAGTATTTTAGTATATGTAGTATTATAGTTTAGTATTTTTTGTGTAGTAGTTGTACATCACATAAGCATTGTAGATAGCCATTTGCACAAAATAGATGGCCATTTTTTTCGTCCATTTGTGAGTTTTCCTTATGAAGTGATAATATTTGATCATTTGGTCAAAGTGATCAACACCTTTCATGTTTGTATTGTAGTCACAGATTGCATTCGGCTTGTTGACAGTTACCAAACAGTCCCAAAAAATCGGATATAAACCTGATTTTTGGCAATTATTTTAGTGGATGACGCAATGCTGCGTCATCCCCGAGATTACCAACAGTAAACGGATGACGCAATGCTGCGTCATGCCCGGGCGAAAGTGTCAAGTATGTGCTACTGTGCATTAGTCAAATAATAGTACAGGTAATTATTTATCAATTCATTATCATTATTTCATTTCCTGCTTATTAGGGTGAGAAGGCACCAATCCGGAGAAAAATTGGGAATAGCAGGGCAGAGCTGGTATAGATTGCCTACACTTTACATTTCAGTGTTTGTCTTTCAGTAGACACTGAAAATCTGATAGGTATAAATGCACAAGGTACAATAGCTATAAAGCGGGGCTCAAGAGCTGATTCTTGCTTCCTGTAGAATACAACAAGGAAAGCATAAGTACAAACCATGCAGTACATGTATGAACCATTCAAGTAGAGCTGCTAGAAACCAGCCAAAAATATGCAACCTTTCTAACATACTGAGCAGTGGGAAAGCGAAGCATGAATTGAACTCTACCAAAAATAGTAGATAAGAGTCTACCTACTATTAGCTGTGTTTAAGCTTTGCTTTTTTCCTAAGTGCCGCAACATGAAGAAGCAAGCAAGCAAGAAAACTCTGGATGAGGATAAAGCGAAGCCAATAATGTTGAGAAATATTCCAGCAGCAAGACAGTCTCAGCTGTCAGTGCGCCTGACAGCTGAGTGGACAGCTCTTCGGGTTCGTAGTGCTGAGGTTCCTGATTCAATCCCCGGTGGAGGCGGAGACAAATGGGCAAAATGTTTCTTTCACCCTGATGCCCCTGTTACCTAGCAGTAAATAGGTACCCTGAGTTAGACAGCTGCTACGGGCTGTTTCCTAGGGGAGGTGGGTAACAAAAAGGGGGCCTGGGCAAGGACCGGGCCGCGGGAACGCTAAGCCCCGAAATCATATCAAGATAACCTACCAGTTGTAGACCTCCAAATGGGAACATTACTTCTACCATGAGTGGTAGTCCATGAGGCACTGCTAAAAGATATAGACAGCATGTTCAAAGTGAAAGTAAGTAGGACAAGCAAGCATAGGTGGAAGTTAGAAATGCAAATGTGTACAAGTGTTTACTCGTGTAACTTCAAACAATAGCCGAGTTTGAATACCTCAGAATTTCTTTTGCAGATGCAGGATTCGAGAATGAATCATTCCATTATAGTAAGACTCCAATGTACAGTAGGGAAGGAGAATTTTTACTTTAAAGAATATTATATTCTTTCTATTTTAAGATATGTCTGCTAGGGACCTGGGATTTTGCCATCAGTTGGCTGCGATTTAAACATATATAATTGTAGTTTCAAATACTGTATCACTAATTTTAATAAAATATTTATTAGTACAGTATACCATTCAGTTTCTTTCTATACATATAGTAATCCATTTTTTGAGTTCATAGTGACATTTTCTTATTTGACAGTGCATCATTAATGTGTTACTAAAGACACAGCCTACCAGAGGAGCTTGAAGAACTGGGAGGATGGAAGCAGACACTAGAAGGGCTTGTTCCCTACACTGAACGTCATTTTCGTCGCCTGTCAGCCCTTCATCAGTCTTCTACAGTTCTTAGCTACATGTCATCTTCCATTTCTCTGGGAATGGATCCTAAGTAAGATCCAGGATATATTTAAAACTTTAAAAATGTGTTTTTGTCTCGAGAGTTTGGGATAAAAATATTTTTCTTTGATTAATTGGTTGAATAAAACAAAGTGTGCAGTAATTTTGAAGCATTCAGAATATTAAAAGTTTTTGTTGATTCTTTAAGTTAACCATTAACTTAATGGAGAGATTAGTGAGTATAGGTAGCGTGTACAGTGATTGAGGTAGGTATAGAAAGACAGAAAGGAGGAGGGAAATTAAAGCACGAAAGAGAGTGAGTGAGTGAGTCTCTAATTATTGAGACACTATGCTTTCCTACTTTGTTTGATGTTCCACATGATCAAGGGAGCCGGTCGGCCGAGCGGACAGCACGCTGAACTTGTGATCCTGTGGTCCTGGGTTCGATCCCAGGCGCCAGCGAGAAACAATGGGCAGAGTTTCTTTCACCCTATGCCCCTGTTACCTAGCAGTAAAATAGGTACCTGGGTGTTAGTCAGCTGTCACGGGCTGCTTCCTGGGGGGTGGAGGCCTGGTCGAGGACCGGGCCGCGGGGACACTAAAAAAGCCCCGAAATCATCTCCAGATAACCTCCAGATATCACACTAGTAGTTGTTCATCATATACTTCTGATTCATTCTCAGCGAGTTTTTCTGGGTATCCAGGATATTAATTGGCATTCTCTAATCCATTTGGAGTTCAGAGGCTTTCTGGGAACCATAATAAATGTCCAGAGGTTTTCTACAAAACTGGTGCCAAGAATAAGGAAGCTGGGCCATGAAAACAAGATAACTAAATATAAAGACATCAAAATAGAAAAAGAACAAAGGCGATATGACCAATACACTGTACATATACAGTACCTATCTTGCGGTTACCTTTCGATGATTTTGGGGCTCAGCGTCCCCGCTGCCCAGTCCTCGACTAGACCTGGTTGCTGTACTGGTCAACCAGGCTGTTGGACGTGGCTGCCCGCAGCCTAACGTATGAATCACAACCTGATTGATCAGGTATCCTTTGGAGGTGTTTATCAAGTTCTCTCTTGAACACTGCGAGGGTTTGGCCAGTTATGCCCCCGTATGTGTAGTGGAAGCGTGTTGAACAGTCTCAGGCCTCTGATGTTGATAAAGTTCTCTCTCTGGGTACCTATTGCACCTCTGCTTTTCAATGGGGTATTCTGTACATCCTGTCATGCCTTCTGATCTCATGTGGTGTTATTTCTGTGTGTAGGTTTGGTACCAGCCCCTCTAATATTTTCCACGTTTAAATTACTATATATCTCTCCCGCCTGCATTCAAGTTAATACAGATTTAGGCATTTTAGTCGGTCCCAATAGTTTAGATGTTTTACTGAGAAAGGGTTTCTGCACACACTCCAGGTCAGCAATGTCTCCAGCTTTGAAAGGGGCTGTCACTGTGCAGCAGTATTCCACTGTCATTTTTCTTGTAGTTGTGATGGCTACTTTATTGTGTTCTTTAACGGTAAGGTCTTCCGACATGAGTACACCCAAATTCTTTACATTGTTTTTCCTTCTATGTTATGATTTGACTGCATTTTGTACGTGGTTCATGTTTTTATATTTTCATTTTTTCCATAGCGCAGGAACTGGAACTTATCTTCATTAAATACCATGCTATTTTATGTGGCCCATTGAAAGACCTGATTTACATCTGATTAGAGGTTTGCTGTGTCCTCTTATGTTGTCTACTCTCATAAAAATCCTAGTGTCATCTGCAAAGAATGATACGGTACAATAGTTTGTGTCCTTGTCTATGTCCGATATGATGATGAGAAAAAGCACTGGAGCAAACACAGTACCCTGGATGACTGAGCTCTTCATGGTTGATGGTCTGGATTTTATTTTGTTGACTATTACACATTGAGTTCAGAAAATTGTAGATTTATCTGCCTATTTTTCCAGTAATTCCTTTTGAAGGCATTTTGTATGCGATAACACCATGGTCACATTTGTCGAAGGCTTTTGCAAAATCTGTGTAAATTACATCAGCATTTTGCTTGCCTTCCATGTCATAGTGGTCCAGCAACTGTGATAGGCAAGAGTGCCATGTTCTGAAACATGTTGTCCAGGGTTGTGAAGATGCTGTGATTCCATGTAGTTTGTGATCTTACTTCTTAGCACTCTTTCAAAGATTTTTATGATATATGATGTTAGTGCTATTTGTCCATAATCTTTTGTCTTTGCCTTATTTCCTCCTTTATGATATATGATGTTAGTGCTATTTGTCCTATGATATATGATGTTAGTGCTATTTGTCCATAATCTTTTGTCTTTGCCTTATTTCCTCCTTTATGGAGTGGTGCTATTTCTGCTGCTTTTAGTATGTCAGAGATAATACCAGTATCTATACTCTGTCACTAAAGAATGTGAAGGGCCTGCAAATAAGAGTTCTAAGAATCAGGGCCTGGTGCAGAGTGCAGACATACTGTATATGGCTTCTTCAAAATCCAGTGGGGATAGAGTGACATCTGATACTATATGATTTGATATTGGTATCACATCCATGAAAAACTTATTTGGGTTATCAATCCAATATGCATCTCTATCTCCTCTTTTTTTTCTTAGTGGTATGCAGTGTGACCATATTTTTAGTGCTACTGCACTTATTTTTTTCAGGCACTGGTTCAGGTTTGCATTTTCTAGTTGTTCTTCCCAGCTTATTTCTGTGAGGTCTTTGTTTATTTGCTCCCAATTTATCTGTGTATTATTGAAATTGAATTTGCTGAATTCTCCTCCCCTGGGTTTCAGGACTGGTTGTGCAGGTCTATTCCCCATGTTTGTCAAAACGTTAATTAAGTTGTGATCTGAGTAACAGGTATTTGTAATCATTATGTTCCTGATCAATTCATCATTATTAATGAAAATGAAGTCCAGCGTGTTCTCTTTTTTAGTTGGTTCTGCTATTTACAGGTTTAAGGCAAATCTGTCACACATCCATAGTAGGTCATTTGCATGTGACTGTTCATTTAGGCTACTTCCCGGTATTCTCTCGGTTATAACTATTAGCCAGGGTCTTCCACTTCAGGTGCCGTAGGTTGAAGTCTCCAATGCAGGATGATGATTGGGGCTGGATTTGTGAGGTTTTCTAATCAGTTCTACTTTCATTAGTTGGTCTTTAAACTGCTGAGAATTTGCCTCTGGTGACTTATATACAAGGACAATAACTACATTTAGGATCTCTTATTTTGATTATCAGCACTTACACCATATCATTTGTGGTGTTTAGCAGCTCAGTGTAGGTGAGTGTATCTTTGATGTACAGACTGACCCCACCCTATAGCCTGTGTTTCCTGTCACATCATTGTACTATGAAATTCGTATTTCACCATCATGGTAGTCCTTTGTGGGGGTTTCCGTTAGGGCTGCAAATACTGCATTTGCCTCATGTAGAAGGCCAGCTATAAAGTGAACTTTGTTAGATTTGCGTGTTTTTATACCCTGGATATTGACAAATAAAAATGTTATCGTGTTTGTGGAAGTGTTGATGCTTTATTTGGTGTATTTTAATATCTCAGGCTCTGGTAGGGAGGCCACTGTGTTTGTGTCCTCTCTAGCATTTGACCGAGTTGGTGGTAGAGCCTGGACATTTTTAGCTATTCTTCTCCTCTTTCTCTTGCTAAAAAATTATCCTGGTAAATATAGTTGTGGGTGTTTTCATTGTGGTAGTCTGTTGGTTTTATTCACCTGGTACCTCTTATATGAAAAGCTAGACATTCTGTGTTGAAATATTTTCTTATTAAAGAGTTCTTGCAAAGTTCTGGGTGAAAAAATCACAGCTTTTGGTACATTTACCCATACTAAGAAGGTTTCTGCACTTTCTGGGATGATCATATTTACATATTCCATTTGTTCTTCCCGATATCCCATGGTTTACAGATACCTCATTTATAATATCGACAGGTTTTGGGTCCTGTTTTCCTTGTTTCTCTTTGCCTGACCTTGGTGCCGCTACTGTGCCCGACCCTGGCACCAAGATCGCGCTCAGCTGGCTTTGGGTCTGAGACTGCACTTGGCTCTTAAGTAATATTGTATACAGTAAGATATTGAGGGAAATAGACACGGACAGGAACAGTTTTTTCAGATGAGGGAAATATAGCAATTGGGTACAGGTGGATGTTAGAAACACAAATTTTTGAGAGAAATGCAATAAATTACTCTTATGACATGTCAGTGGTATGTGGAATGATCTGGGAGCAGAGATACTGGAAGACACCTTCAATTTACAGTTTTGAGAGCAAAAATAACAAAAGTTCAGTACTGTACTAGAATGCTGAAAGGTTTGTACACACACAGTAGATACGAATAGCTATGAGGCAGAGCCCAAGAGCTATATATCACTCCCTGTAGGCAACAGTAGAAACACAACATCCACAGTCACTGTATCAATAACAACCATATTAAACAAACAACAACCATCCAATATCCATTACATTAAATGCGCACTAAATACCAGCTTGCACTTTCTACGTGGACCTGCACTCACTACACGAGCCTGCATTTGCTACATGGACCTGCACCTGCTACACTGACCTACACTCATTAAACTGGCCTGCACTCACTACACCAGCAACCACTCATTAAACTAGTCATCATTCATTCACTTCACCAGCCACCACTCAACTTTACTGGCCACTACTCACTACATCAGCCGTCACTCGCTACACAGGCCTGCACTCACTATACAACCCGTTCTCGCAAATTCGTAAAGTCAATATTGACTTATTAACTACGTGCATAGGTGATATACTAAACATAATAGATACCCTTAAAAAGATTCATAGAAAACACCGACCTTACCTAACCTTGTTAGTATCTTAAGATAAGCATCTTATTGCTTCGTAATTACAATTATTACTTAACCTATACCTATTATAGGTTAGGTAATAATTGTAATTACGAAGCAATAAGATGCTTAACATACTAAGTAGGTTAGGTAAGGTCGGTGTTTTCTATGAATCTTTTTAAGGGTATCTATTATGTTAAGTATGTCACCTATGCACATATTTAATAAGTCAATATTGACTTATTAAATTTGCGAGAACGGGTTGCACTATACCAGCCTGTATTCACTAGAGCAGCCTGCACTCACTGCACCTCTTGTACTGATATTCATTACATTTTCCTGTAGTCATTGGCTGTGCAGTATTCATTTAACCACATTGTTTCATGAGGTATGCCAACCCTGTAATACCTTTCTTGTTTATCTTCACATGATCAAATCACATCTTTTCTTAATTAAATCACACCCAACAATAATTTTTTTTTTTTACCTGGATAGGGTTCTGGGAGTTCAACTCCCCAAGGCCAGGCTTGATTTGTGAGAGCTTTGTCCATTAGGCTGTTATTTGGATGTGAAGTTTAATATGACCCATTCATGTTGTGCAGTATTGCAATTTGTATTTAAGATTTGGAGTACTTGGCATTGTTGATGTTTAATAAACAATGTTTTACTTGAAAATTTACATAATATATTGTGTAATGGGAATTTTTGTCAGTAGTAAGTTTGAAATAAATGACTTTGTATGATAATATTGATGTCTTTACTACATACTCTTTTTCTTTTCTCACTTCACAGAGGATTTACCCTACCTCCTATATTAGGCGATTTGGATCTCTTGCGAAATATACATTCTTCCCCATTGAAAAAAGAGGAAGCAGTGATAAAGGATCAAGGTGAGATGGATGATGATGATGAGGTGGATGATGAAGATGACGAAAATAAGGATCTTAGAGCTGAAGTTAAAGATTCTATTATGGAGGTGGATGATGATAGTGAGAGTGGTGAGGAAAGCGATGAAGAAAATAGTAAAAGGGATGTTGACTCAAATGAAGGTTTTGAAGAAAAGATTAAAAGAATTAAAAGTGAAGAATATGAAGACAACGAGTTAACCACTAAGATACTGCCAGCTTCTCTGGATGACTTGGATGCCAACTTTGTCTTTGAGAAGGTTGTTGTTGAAAGTTCAGGAGATGAAGATGAACAAATGATACCTGATGAAGACGAAAATGAAAATCCAAAGAAAAGGGACTTTTCCATTGAGCAGCTTCAGTTCGAGTCAAAAAGGGGAAGAGATGGCAGAGGAAGAGGAATCTTTAAAGACAGGGGAAGAAGAGGTGGAAGAGAAGGTGGAATTAATAACAGAAGAGAAGGTAACCCGAATAGAGATAATTTTGGGAAAAGAGGTAGTAAAGAATGGAACCCTAATTACAAGCGAGGAAGAGGAGGAAACAGAGGTCAAAGAGAACCTAGAGGTCGAGGGTTCAGGGGAAGGGGAAGAAGTAAAGTAGGTTTCAAGAGTAAATACTGATAAGTAACATTTGTAAACAAAAGTACAGTATATGAACTAGATTATTCAGAGAATATTTGTTTATTTTGGGTAATTTGTAGTTGTGAATATTATAAATACAAGTGTTTGTGAGCAAGTGTTTGAAAATCTGTAAAATAGTGTAATAAAAAGTTAACAATTTTAAAAGCTAGTTTTCTTACACATTTTCAATATTATATTGCAAACGAAAGATACAATAGTCAATTATAAAATGGACTACATAATGACAATAAGGGTACCTGTTCGAGGTACTGTATATTAATGATGAACATAATGCCGAGGAGGAAAGAAAATAAGATAGCTATGAGCCTCGCATAAACAATCAAAACAGGCTTATTTCTGTTGGGACACGACATTATGTACTTGCATTACACGTATTAACAACAGGTATAAAGAAACATCAAAATTCTTTTTAATGGACAAATCTCTTAATATTTCCATGAGGTTACATGCAAAACTTACAGTCCAATATACAGTATATATATATATAAATGAAGGATTTTTTTTTTTACAGGAAAAACGCATATTAACCTAAGCATAAATATTTATTTACATAAAGAAGCATTTGTAAAATTCACTAATGAACCTGCTTGAAAAGCGGATAAATGTCTATATAAAGGAAATACGCCCGCCGCCCTCATTGCGTTGGCTGCGCGCGCATAGGCTTGAGGTACTTTTAAGCAAGGTCCTGGCACCGCTCGCCTTACGGGCTATTCATGCCCGTGCCACCTCTTGGGTGGATTAATCTTCAATCAATCACCGCTCTCCCTTATTCTCTGAGGTTGTGCGACGCGCAGAGCTTTCATGTGAAAAATACTAATATAAACGAAAACATTTTCTCTATAGAAATAATAATTTGTAAGAAAATAATTACAAACTTTGCGGTACAACACATTAATGTGTTGTAGCGCAAAGCTATTTGCATTACAACACATTATTGCAATATTTTACATGTAATTAATATAACAAAAAACTTAAAACTCTTTCCAATATTTTCTGATTTACCTGAGGGCCACTAACCCACTAGGGTTCGTGGCCCTCAGATTCAAAGATTTCACTAACATCGAAGTCATTAACCCTAGTGGTCTCGACGAGGACAGGAAGCCGGCGGTCCTGCCTTGCCTTGATCTTTTCTAGGTATATTTTAAAACTTATAAAGATGGGTATGGGGTGCATAATAAATGAACTAAACCAATATGATACATGCATCATATTATGTGTGCGTGAACTCTGCTACCAAAATGCTTTTAGTAATTACAGAACTCAAATTCATGCACTTATTTATAAAGTGCAGTTAATATTTTATTTCGCGTAGCAAAATATTTGTCTTTCAAAGTTTCTGTCTGAATAAGAATCATAATTCCTGTTGCTATTATAGTTCTCAAATATCCCTGTGTTGAGGCTACTAATTATTTCCTCCATAATCTGAGATCCGTTGCTTTAGTGGTAGTCAACAAGCGTAATCCAGAATATACGTGTTTCACAGACCTTATGCGTCGAATTATTTTCACTCTGAACCCCAGCAAACTAAGATATCTAAGCGTGAAAAGCGGAGGCGAAGGACGTAGGTTATTTGATCTGCAAAATGCTGCATATACTGATAAAAGAACTTCTTTGACAACAATATCATTTGTATTGCCAGTAAGTTTTACCATTTGGGTAAAAAACATTTCAAGGGAAAATTTCTCTGGGCTATCCACCGAATCAACATGAGTACTACGGTGTCTTTCCACCTTATCATATGGATCTGCAGACCTCTGAAGCCGAGTGCCGACTACTTGAGATTTTATTGAAAGATACTGTCCTAGTTGGAATGCTGTATGCTGTGAAGTGCTATTCATTCTTTTAGAAGCTTTTGCTCGATCTAAGGTTTTGTTTGTATTACAATTTCCTTTCTGAAACTTCAATCCATGAAACACATAATGCACACACCTACATCCAATTCGCTCTTTTACTACAATCCCACAGATACCAAGGTGCCAGACTACAAATGGCAACCATGCAGCTTGTATATTACGGTCCTTACAAAATGCTAGGTAAAATGATATCAAGTCTTTCTGAAAGACAATGTCTCTTGTCTTATTTGTCATTAACAATCGCGACATGCAGAACAATTCAAAGGACTGTTGACCAGGATACTGAAATACTTGGGCCATGCCATTGGGTTCATTTTTGAGGAAGGTGCTGGTGCTGAGACTGGACGACACTTGGTCAGAACTAGTCTTCACCGACTCGTTTTCAATCGCAGGTCGCCTTGCATATGTGAATTTAACTGGAAATTTTACAGATAACTCAGGATTTTGTGTAGTACCGGTGGGTGGGGAATCAAGTATCACAATTTCTGAGCTCGGATCTTCCCGATTGGGAGTTACCTGCTGCAATGGGACATGCACTGGTTGAGGCTTGGGTAGTTGTAGGTGATAATTATGTTTAGGAGCAGTGGGCGGACAATCAAGGATTACAATATCTGGGGATGATTCTCGAGATTCATCAGTAGTATAGGATTAATCCTGCAAATCCATTACTACTTTCACACTCGTCAGTTAAAACTCCTAAAAACCAAAGGTGAAACACAATGGACGCCGCCTGTGCAAATTGGTAGTTATGAACACAGCAAAACGTTGTATATGCTGAAAGAAGATCATTTCGGGTCATATTGTCAGCAAGGTTATGGGTGATAATTAAATGCTTTTGTAAAAAGGCTTCAAATGACTCTCTGCCTGGATACTGCCATGGGAAACGCTCAGTTCCATATTCCAGATTATATTCATCTGTTACCCCAACAGTCTGAAAATCTCCTGGCGTTTCCCGAAACATCTGCAAGCCGATTGGTTGACGTGAACAAATAGTTGGAACGTATACACCTTCATCGGTACAAAAACATAATTCTGCATTAACTGTCTTGTGGAAAAACACACCCGGAAGCAAAGTGGATTTGTTATCCGTGGATTGGCTGAGTAGTCCTAGATACGAAAGATGCAAATTAATAGCTTTCGTATCAGCAATCTGAACTCCTTCCTTGTTGCAATATGTCACGTATTGTTCACTGACGTATTCATAAATGATTGAGTCCCTTTTATTTCCAGTTACATTAATATGTTGGATGAAAAACGTTTCAAAGAACTTTCGCCCCTGGTATTTCATTGAGAAGGACTGCATAAATTTCTGGTACAATCTGGAAACAATAAATCAGAAAAATATTAAATTATTTTATGTACATGCTAAAATATATGTACATGTGTATGTAATATTAACAATTGTGTAACTAGCTTGGCTAAACGAACCATGGGGTTTAGTTCTTAAACCGATTATGTGACTGTAACCCTTTCCGCCCACGCCCACGGGATGGGTATGGGGTGTATAATATGGAAATGAAATGGTAAAGTTACTGAAAGTTACTGTAAGACACTGTTGGAATTGTAAACTATTGTTACACATTGAGAACCAGGTAAATGTTGTTGTTATAATATTTTAATAAGTTCAGAGAATCAGGGGCAGGGGGTATGTGGATGCACATCTAGTTAAAAAGTTGCATATAAATGTCAGCCACTCTGGAATATCTGAATTATGTTTGAGTGTCGTAAGAAAGGGGGTGTACAGTTCTCATAATTTAAAACACTGTTGGTCAATTTATAGAATGCTGGCCAATTTAGAGACTGTTGGTCAATGTACTGGCTCTTAGCCGATTTACATTGTTGGTCAATTAATGCTGAAAGTGTACTATGCTAAAATGCCAAACGTGCTGTAGTTGTATAGAAGATATGACGGTCATATCAGGGAGAATAATGAATACATTAACGCAGAATGTTTCACAGAAGTATGGCAGCCTATTAACGTGATTATGCCAGTTTCAGTACATTTCATACATCTGGTTATTATTTTTATTATAATATTATTGTTTAGAGTTGAGAGGGATTATATTCCTCATACCAAGACAAGATTTGCTTGTTCTAATAAGATACACTTAATATACATAAATGAGGGAATATAAACAACAGTTTCCTTAAGTAATACCTATCTCAGTTGTTTCTGGACTGTCATACTAAGCAGGGAGCCCTTGGATTCTATTTACTCTTTGCCCGTGAAATTGTACCTTCTGTGAGGAGAAAATACTAAAGTCCAGAGTTGAACAGTTAACTAAGATGTGTTCCCGAAAAAATTATTAATACATTCAAACAGGATAACTTCCAAATTGTGAAGAAGTTAAAATGCGAAAATTTGGATTTTAAGTGTAGCTCCATACTCCACCTCCCCTGTGGCCGGATTTAACCAGCCCATCATTGTGAAAGGATGTGATGATCGAGTCTTGATAAATTGTTGTTAAGTTTGACTTAATATTATTTGTTGTCTTAGCCTGTTGACAAGATCTTGATATATGCGAGTTTTGCGTGACTTATCTAAAAATAAATTACCAACACCAGGAAGGTGTTGGTAATTAAGAACCTCTTAATCAACCTCTTTAAGAACACGAATCTTGTTGAAATTTAATTATAAGAAATTGAGCCTAGTCCAATACTGGTAATTTAAACAAAAATTATCATAAATTAATCCACAGCTGTAACAAAATGATCTATCTATGCATTTTACTTCATTATACTTTATACATTTTTGCAGTATTTTGAGTAGATAGAGTTTTACGAAATAGACATCTTTGTCCTCTAACTTTTAGGACCTATTCAATTCATAAACACTTGAAATATATCCTGATTTGAACCAAGGCAGCATCTGAGGACCGCTCCTATTGCTTGTATACAACAATGATTTGCCAATTGTTTCTAACATTCCTAAACCTATAATATATGTTGAGGCTACTACCTTCATATATTGTGACCCCAACCCCCACACACTAAATAATATTGTAAATAATGAATTTAAAAAGTCCACTCATGGATGTCAACCAACGAACTCACACTGAACATAGAAAAGACCTACTACATTTTACTTGGTAGTAAATCATCAAATCAAATTCAACTTCAGATAAACAATGTTAACATTAACAATAAAAATGAGGGAAAGTTCCTTGGCCTATACATAGACAAGAGACTTAACTTTAGCACCCCCCATTCAACACATCAACAAAAAAGTCTCAAAAACGGTCGGTATCTCTAAAAGAAGATTACTGTATTATGTTCCCCACTCTGCTCTCCTGTCATTATACTACGCGATAATCTAACAATATCTTACATACGGTATCTGTGCATGGGGTTCAACCACTGCAAATTACCTCAAGCCTATCATCACTCTCCAAAAATCTGCTATCAGAACAATAACAAACTCTGTTTTCAGACAACAAACAGCCACTCTATTTAAGTCCCTTAATATGCTAAACATAGTCACTTCACACATTCTCATGTGCTATTTACAAATATAAAACCTTGTTCCCAAATACTAATCTTGATCTGAAACTTTTCCTAGATAGAGGTAATAGAACCCGTGAGGACCACACCAGAAATAAATATATCTTTGATATCCTCAAACTAAATCTGTGCAAACACTCCATGCAAATAAAAGGACCCAGTCTATGAAACTTACTCCTTAACGAATTAAACAATTGTCCAACCTATGCCTTATTCAAAAGTAAAATAAAAAAGTACCTATAATTTCATCCTCATAATTTCCTACCTTGTGCCTCAAACTCACACTGTATCTTGTATTACCCACTTCCCCAATATTCAGCCCATCCTCATGTTTTGTAGTACTTAGAGTAATGATGAGGACCATGGTATATATACCGACTTACAACGAAATTAGAAAAGTAGATATCTGAATTATTGAGTTGGACAAACCGGAAAACTAATTTTTACTTGTTTCTTTGACAAACTAAACTAAACTAACCTAACCTAATCTTCCTAGGCCTAATACACAATATATGAGGCCTTATATAGTACATATGTGTGTTATACTAGGTCTAGAAATATTTAAGTTTGTTTTTTAGCTTCATTTATTTTGAAAGAATTCCTCATTAGTCAGTACACTACTTTCTATATAAAAGCTAAGTTCGTACGAATTCGTGACTATTGACGACCGTCACAATAGGTACTATCTAAACAGGAGGATGGATGGGTTGCAATATTAGTACTTAACACATATATCTTCACCTGTGTAATCACCACTGTCAATTTTTTTGTAGTTTATATGTAGATATAAAACTTTGCTAAAATGTGCCTTTTTATCTTACCTGATATGTTAGATTAAGGACCTGCTTGAAACGCTATGCGTGTTTGTGACTTTGCAAGAACGTAAAAATTCCAATCTTATGTAATCTCACTAACCTATGCTGCATAAATACCTTCTTGTGAATAAAGATTAAGATTATTATTATTATTAGTTATTATTATTATTGTTATTATTATTATTATTATTATTATTATTATTATTATTATTATTATATCCAATATTTTATATCTAATCACACTTGTCAGAAAGACACCTTTTATATTTTCATAATAAACACAGACTATCCTAGGGCAGAAAATAATAAGCTAAAATTCAAAGCCGCTTGAATTTGGGGTAGTCAACAAATTGATAGTAAACAAGATATAGACAACATTTCAACCAGAAAACAACATAATAAATGAATCTAACACCGCAAATGGAAGGAGAGTAATTTGTCGACGTTATACATAATTTCATTCTCATATATCACGTCACAGGTCCCGCCCTATATATATAACATCCTATATAAAGTACTGACAACAGAGAGTATAGACAATCCAGTAGGAGAAAATTAAAGCCCACATGCAAGGAAATATAGTGCTATAAAACACAAGAGGGGTTCAGAAAGATCCCCGAGATTGAACAAATCTACAAGGGCCGTGGCGAGGATTCGAACCTACGTCCGAGATCATCCCAGACGCTGCCTTAATCGACTAAGCTACGACATGGTAAAAGAGTTGAGACCGAAGTTCTACTGAAGTTACTGGATCTTGCAGCATCTCCGAGGCACAAACCAGGGTTTTACACAACTCCCCCATGCACTCGAGTTATGTCAATAGGCCGTTCTACCTCTTCGCCCTTCCTTCATTACACTCAGAAATCACAATAGCGTGATGCATCAATGAACTTGATGCATCAAATCCACAAATCCTTGTAGATTTGTTCATTGATGCATCACGCTATTGTGATTTCTGTATGTAATCACCGAGATTATCCATGCATGAGGCAGGAACAACAAAATATCATGTTGTGATGTTAATGTTAGATAAAGACGTTGAAGCATCATGAGAAAGCTAACAAACGGCATCTTCAAGCTTGTACTAAAATATGTTCTACGAAAGAAAATGAGACAGATTAATACACTAATGATTAATACATTAATACACTAATTGGGTTAAAAAAATAAAAAAAGAGGTTCAACATTGGAAGAAATATCGAACTGCCAATTATCACATAAACTAAAGAAAAATAAAAGGACATTGAATGAAGCCAGTCAAAAGATCAGTTCGGTCAAATGAAAATTTGAGATAAAGCAAGTACATGGCACCAAGACAGATTTCTATTCCTGCTACGCATACACAAGAAGTAAAATGCACAAAAGACGAGTAACTAAAGGATAAAACCTCATCACATCTTAAATAATAAAGAATATCGACAAGTTTAAATATCTTTATTCATGCTAATATAACTATTTCTATCCACTGTATAAAGTGTACTATACTGTATGTACAATTTTGTTTAAATCCAGTGTATTTTTTAATAAAAAAATATATCCTTATTAATCAACCAGTGATAAAATACCCCTAGAGACTGGAAACAAGATGAAGTAGTAATGATGAGAAAACCCTAATAAACCTGTATTACTGTATAGAAACTGGAAATATGCATCATTCCTCTCTTTAAAAGAAAGGCAGACGAAGTGAATCAGAAAAATATAGATCAATGATCTTAACTTCTCACATTTGCAGACTCTTCGTACGAATTTTGATAAAAGCATTTGCTAATCTCATTTTGTACAATTATATAAAGACATCGAAAGACAAGTTTGTAAAAAAAAAATCGCATATTAATCCTGATCATTTTCTAGAAATAATAATCTTCTACTGTACACTGGCCAAGCATATCCAGCCTGCGTGGCGTATATGGACTTGGCTAAATTTTACCGCACAGAAGACTGACCTGAGGAATACACGCACAAAAAATTAGAAGCTACTAGAATTAATTAATCTACATTACTATTAGAAGATGACATTTACAAGCGATGTACAGTGAAAAAGACGAAGGAGGAACACAAATTACTAACAAAGAACATAACCAGTTTACAACTGAGGAAAACATACCACACCATCACCAATACAAAGGTCAGGACCACTCACCTCTTCATTTTCAGTGCACTCTCCTTTTTACTTATGGCTAATGGTTCTGCTCTTTCTTCCTTACTCATGGCTATCCTTTTATTTTATTTTATTTCCTGAAGTTTTTCCTCAGTGGATAATTCACCCTTGCATGCTTTGCTGCTACTAGAATTCACCTGCATGGATGCATTATGCAATTTAATGAAGGCCTCAAGCACGATTGAGATGTTAGCAATTGACAGTTAACCAATGGTGCTTTCCAGTATACAAGTACTGTGCTCACACGACTGGTAAGAAAAAAAAATCCGCTTACAACTTGTAAATGTTTCAATTCATTTCACACACAAAAAAATAATGTTTAAATAATCTGGAAATAACCTGCCATTTGCAATGACTCCAAATATTTTTCCATATAATAAAAATCAATTTATACACAGTAATGTGCTACTACCCTATTCTGTATGAAACATTACACAGTGTAGACAAAAACCAGCTATAAATTCATCTAATAAACCCATCTCAAAGGATAGTTAGTCATACATGGAATCAGGAGAGAAAATACCTGCCTCAACACAAAAAATAAATTTAATTTGGCTAAATAATAACTTTATGATTTTCATGAGATTTTCATAACCTGCCTCAAAAACAAATAAATTAAATTTGACTAAATAATAACTGATTTTCATAAGGACTGAGCATTGAATCATGGACATATTATATTATAATCATTTTTACCAGTTTCCACAAGATTCCTCTCAAATAATGTTTTCTTTTTTTAACAAATTTAGGTATACACAGCAATAATATGCTGCTACCCTATTCTGAATGAAACATTACACAGTGTAGATAAAAAAACTGTTACAAGATGGCTCCCAGCTTGACTAAGTAAGCAGATTCAAATACATTGGCCTTAAGGTGCCACTGTATGGTCCTGTTGTATTCAGACTCTGTCGTCAGTAAAAAGAGAGGCCTAGAGCTCTCAAGGCTGTTGCAGGTCAATGGTGCCAATGTCAGAATTGTCAAAAGATGTACCTTGCATACATCAGATCTTCAGTGAATTATGCTGCACCTCTGCTTGCTTTGATGCCTGAAAGAAAGCTTAGAGGGTTTAAAAAATTGCACGGCGAAGCCTTGAGGATAATCCTTGGGTGCCGTCGTACCACAAAGATACTTAACATGAGAAAGGAACTTAATATTCCGAGCGTCGTTGATCGTGTTACAGAAATTAACTGTCAAATTGGTTTGAAAATGCTTAGGCTAGCTCATCCTAACCCTTGCACAGAAGCCCTTCAGAATTTCTTTATTGAATGTCAACATTGTTCCAAATGAATAACTAAAACTGGAACAGAACTCAGAATATATCAGATTTCTAATTTGTACCAGGAGACAACAACGGCCCTTTCCTGCACCGTGGGAGATTACACCCTTTCCAATTTTAATCCCTCTCTTTCCACCCAAGAAGCAAATTAGAGATCAGCCCAAGCTTCGTCTCGAGACAAAGCTTAACGCTTTAAGCCATATTGATGCTCTGTCCACAGAGCATTCTCTCTCAAATCATATACACTGATGGTTCCCTACACCGCCCTACGGGTGCAGCTGGAAGTGCAGTTGTCCTGACAATGGGCGATGCTTATATTTTGAGTGGGGAATCAGTATAAACAACTGGGTCTCTACCCTTCAGACGGAATTATTTGCCTTGCTTCATGCACTGAAATGTGTACAAGTCTCCAAACTTGATACATTAATTGTAAGCGACTCTTTGTCATCCTTAATTGCTCTCAAATCTTTAAGACATAACTGTAACATGATCGTGTCTGAAGCTAGACACAAATACAACAAAATTATTAATTATGGTAAGAGAGTCCATTTCATGTGGACTCCATCTCATGTTGGCCTCCGAATGCATGATAAGAGCTGATGAGTTAGCCAGAGAATCTGCCTTTAAGGGATAAATTGTGTATAGCCTTGGATTGTCAATAAGCAATCTGAGAGCAATAGTACACCAAGAACTTCGACAAAATCTTATAGATCTAAGGCAAAGTGAAATCGACACCAGTAATTCCATCCATCATACTATCATGCAAGAGGAGCCACACATCTATGAATCATTTAATAAAATCAGCAGATTTCTAGATGTTACTACTGCTCGGTTTAAGACTCGGTTACATCTCTTGGAATTCTCATTATCTGCTGATGTAGACCTAACCAAATGTAAACTGTGTCAACAAAATTATTCGCACACCCTCCGTCATTATGCTAAGGAGTGCGAAAAGATACTTGAATTCAGAGACAATTCTATAACAAATGTTCCAAAGATGTGTAAATATTTCATTCAAAATGATCTGCTACCAGAAATCTTAGCCAAATATCCCCAGTTTGCTAACTGTAGGTAATAAGTGATTGTAACCTATCCACCGCTGCCCACTGGATGGGGGGCGGTGTGCAGCACAAAGATATCAATTATGACACTAGCTCTCCACATATGTCAAGTTGCTTAACTTAGAAACTGTACTTGTGGTCGATCTCGAGCCCATTGTTGACGTGACGATGTGCATTGAATTTTGTAACTAGCTCATCAAGATTGTAACTTGCTTAGCTAAATGAATTGTGGAATTCCGTCCCTGAGCCCATTATGTGCCTCTGTAACCCTTTCCACTACCGCCCACAAGATGGGTATGGGGTGCATAATAAATGAACTAAAATAACTAAGCTCATCTAACTGGCCTTCTTTGTGGTAAGTGCAGTTTGCGTGAAGGGTGTCTCTTTCAACCTTCACGGAGTACTTGTGATCTTGTGGTCACAAGTGATGTTGGGGACTAGTCTTTAAACGTGGCGTGAGAAAACAAAAAAATTATTCCTCTGCTTGTATTTGTTTTCTTATCGACCAACCACAACCATGTATGATCCAACATCCTCATCTACATGCCAGGCAGTACTGTGCCTCATCTACAAGCCAGGCAGTACTGTGCCTCATCTACAAGCCAGGCAGTACTGTGCCTCATCTACAAGCCATGCAGTACTGTGCCTCATCTACAAGCCAGGCAGTACTGTGCCTCATCTACAAGCCAGGCAGTACTGTGCCTCATCTACAAGCCAGGCAGTACTGTGCCTCATCTACAAGCTAGGCAGTACTGTGCCTCATCTACAAGCTAGGCAGTACTGTGCCTCATCTACAAGCCAGGCAGTACTGTGCCTCATCTACAAGCCAGGCAGTACTGTGCCTCATCTACAAGCCAGGCAGTACTGTGCCTCATCTACAAGCCAGGCAGTACTGTGCCTCATCTACAAGCCAGGCAGTACTGTGCCTCATCTACAAGCCAGGCAGTACTGTGCCTCATCTACAAGCCAGGCAGTACTGTGCCTCATCTACAAGCCAGGCAGTACTGTGCCTCATCTACAAGCCAGGCAGTATTGTGGATGGCTTAGATAACTGCACCAACTGTATAAGATTCGGTCATAGCCCCAGTACAATCAAATCATCCCACGTTTATGGACGCTGACTGGTTTCCACAAATATTCACTGGCGCCTGTATATATATATATATATATATATATATATATATATATATATATATATATATATATATATATATATATATATATATATATATATACTACCTACAAGCCTCGTCGAAACGACTAGTTACTATTACTTACAGAGTAGATCACTGAAGAAAAATTAACCCAATATACGGATGAAAGTTAATAAATCACCTGAGACCGACTCAACGCAGCACGTCTCCTGAAGGCTCCGGTGGTCGCTTATAGTCCGGTACCTGAGACCCATAAGGTAATTATCAGGAGAGAGCGCTAAGCCAGTACGACTATGTAGCACCTTGGAAAGGAAATTAGGATAAGTATTTACGATAGGACGGAGGAAAGGAATGGTCCCTAACTACTTGGTTTGGGTACCTAATTGCTGCTCGAAAACGCAAATCTTGTTAATGTTTTATTTTTATATGATCTTCAAAACTTTCATATTATGCACACTGACTATTATTTAACATATGCATTAGGATTATACGTTTCTTTAACAAATAAAGTTTCAATCTTTGAAAAGTTTTCTCAAATTGTATATGTGCTTGCCTGGCCACCCTTCGTTTGGATTCATTTAAGTCTCTTGACTTGGCCTTCGGCAGAGAAGTTAGGCTTCGGTAAACCTCTAGTGGTGCATATGCAGTGCACCCTCTCATATCCAGACTGGCTTATAATGGGTCCCTCTTTAACAACCTGACTAAATCTGCCCAGATTCGCCTCAGAAATTCTGATTGACAAAAATAGGATGGCAGATAGTGATGCATTATCGTAGTTTCATGACAAAGTAATTTCAATAACAAAATCAGTTGTATTATTTTTGCTAGTTTTGTTTTATAGTTGTAAATATTATTCAAAGAAATACATTTATATTTTATAAATGTTTTGCTATACACATACTACCATATAAATCGTACTTTGTTTGTGTGACATTTTTTCTGAGAGAAACAGACCTAGTGACACAGCGAGCGTGCTTCCTTGCCTGTGGGGTCTCGCCTCTCGGTACTCAGGTATTTTCTCTGGCTTTCTTTTAATATATCATTATTTGCGAGTTGAAGCCATGGCGTGCGGGCAAAGCATTATGCGTACATCAAATTAGGGTAAGAGAACTTTACTTACCAAGGATTATAATCAAGAGTTATTAGGAAAACGTGAACGTGGTTTGTGCGGAAAGTGGTATAGCATACCATGATAATGGTAGTTTCTGATGTAATAAGAACAGCATAAGTAATCATATAGTTTGTGAACAAAATGGAAAGCAGTGGGGGAAAGAGCAATCACCTTAGGCGTCGAAACCTTTTAAGAAAGGGCTATGAAAGTTGCTTGTTTTGTTGTGCTCTGGGACTAATTATTTGGTCGGGTGGGGATGGAGAGAGGTGTTTGTTTTATTAGGTGCGGCATGATACGGTAATACGGTCGTACCGTGCACATGGAAGGGTTCACACACGTAACATTAAAAACAAGAAACCGCATGCGCCTTTGAAGTGTGAGAATTGAGCAGGAGTGAAAGGAATACTCAGAGAAAAAAATATAATAAATTACTCTAATCAAGATAAACCAATAACAACTGATGTACACACAAGCCCCAGATTTGAAACACTTGGCTAACACAAAAGCAAGATTAACATGACAAAACTTACGTTAACACATATACTGTTGTCTGAGAATAACTACACGAAACGCTACAAACTGTTCACGAAGCGGTATCTGATGGAGCAGGCAAGCAGAAATGTAGTAATACCTGAGCACATGAAGAGAGACTGTAACGTGATGGCTGGGGTCAGGGGTACTTATACCCCCAACGTTGACATCAAATCCTCTATCACCGTTGACTGTCGAACTAGTCGCCGGCGAGTTAACTATCAATTTGTTGGTCATACTCATCCACCGGTTGGTGCACCTGGTATGGTGTATGGGATGTACCCTGGGAGTATTGGCTAGACTGTGTCCGGACTTGCGTGAGCTTCATTACCATGGACATATTAATGATGAACTTAGGTCCTGGTGGAGTGTAGAAGTGTCGTGAAAAATTTATCAACGAAGATGGTGAGTGCAGAACCAGTTTTTACAAAGGATATAAAATATTTTATGAATTCATTTTGTCTGGGAGCTACTGTATTTTAACATTTACAAAAAGATAATTGGCCTTTTCATACAGCCTGAGTTTAGATTTCTCTGTAAATGATTAAAGTTTTTCAGTGTAAGATGTAATACTGCAGTGTGTGTGTCCCTGTCTTTGTCCACACACTTTACACTTTACTTTATATAGATCCCTATACAATCCCAACTGCCAGAGATACTTGTAGCAAAGTCGTATTCGAGCTGACAACGTATGTCAGTCTACTGATTGTTATTAGCCGCATATAGATGATATGTTTGACCCATTTCTTTGTGATGAACAATGGATTTTAGTTCCTGTTTTACTATTATACTTTCTTCAAATTCATTTAAGAGTTCTCTTCTAATAATACTTTTAAGGGATCCATTTGATAGTTTAAGACTACTGTTAACATTGTCATGATTTGCTGCAAGCTTAGCAAGGGCATCACATTTATCATATTTTTATAATGCTAAAAAGACTCCACAACATTTTGACTTTGATCCCCTTATTAGTATGCATACATATATATCTGTCCTAACCTGCCTACATTGTGGAAAATTCCACTCACCATATCCATATTATTATCTAAGGAATTAAATATTTCCATATTTATTTATTTATATACAAGAAGATACATTGGGGGATAACAGAGAACATAGAAATTAAGTTGATTTTACATTCTTGTAAAGCCACTAGCACGCATAGCGTTTCGGGCTATGTTATCTATATTTACATCAGAATCATATCTCTACTGATGATTTAACAATCATCAGTATCTATATTAGCAGCCTACATGACCATTTGATAAAGTACACCATTGGACTCAATGCCTATATAAGGCTGAACATTGTGCATGTTATCACAAGAATCTAAAAGCTTCCAGGAGGAACTGATAATCAAAAAATCAAAAAATATTGTTGGAGCAAAGTTATAGCTTCCAGTGATGTATTTTCAAAATCCTTAATAAAGGACAAATTGTACTTTTAAGTACTGTCAATAATCTTTAAATCTACTAAGTGTTTATCTTGTGATATAACTTTATCACAATAATCAGTCTAAGTAATGAAAATAATCATTTTATAATCATTGCCGGCACCTTCACTGGAGGAGGGGGCCGACGCCGGTGGGGCAGGAGCGCCCAACGGGGACAGTACCTGATCACCCTTTGTTGACATCAAAATATTTCACGTGTGCAGTGTTTGAGGACAGTTTCAGTGGACACCACCGCACAAAATACTTAGCTAATCACCAGTAATCACTCCCTAGATATTCGGAGAGTCCCTGATCTATAATCTAAGCTAGAATTCGTCTATAAGAACTCATATTAATAGTGAGAGTGAACTCATGTACCCAGAGACTTGCCACGCTTCCACCATCATTTAATCCTTAACACTGCTACACGTATCCATCCTACAGCAAACGCTACCAGGAACTCAATCAACATCAAGGTGCTCATCATCAAAAATACAGAGCCTATCTCCTGAGAGATGATACAGTCTGACAACTTGCCAGACTAGGCTCCTGTTCTCAGTTTCAGGATGTTATTAATTGTTTTAGAGCGTAGATTGGTCAATATTATTCTTTATGACATTAATACAACCATATATAAATTGAGAGTTGTTATGAAGCGAGACAAGGCCTCGCTAATTAGTGAGTAGATTTACCTTCAGTAACTGAACTTCTTTTATTGCTGAATATTCATATAAATTTGAATCTCTATATCTTGTATATATAATTCTTTAGTATAATCCATACATTTAATTGCCATATCCATTAATCTTAATTTGAATTTGAACTAATCAAATTAGTTTATTTTATTGCATATACTATTTTCTATGCATAGTGTTCATGCATTATCCTTGTATTATACAACTACTTTGTTGAGAATATCAGAACAATTGATAATTGGCTGTTACAATATTTCTAGAGCTAGGTTAAACTATGTAATTATTTCAGATCTTTGTTCACGAACCGTACCAGTGTTTACAGTTATAGACTGTCTTTTATCAATTTATCATTGTAAAAATCACAAGCTAAATGTGTTTGAATACCCGCAGGTATATTGTGGCTCTGCAATCAATGAGTCAGCTCAGCTTTAAGGACCGTACCTACTACAGCCCATTACTAGTATCAAGGATACATAGAATTTGGACTTACATCCCAAACATAGGACCCTTGCCTTTAAATAAGAATATGTATGTTTTATTTTTGCATTTGAATGAATTATATTCAATACTTAATTTTCTAGTCCTGTGTAATTCTCTTCATCAACATAATCCCGGTATTTCTCCTACATACATGACTGACTATCCTACCAGAAGGGAATTTTTAGTGTTACGTAGCTCTTTACACGATTTATGTAACCCTTCATGACGTTTTGACCTGCAAAGTTTCAACAAGACTTAATCAAGAATATACAATATATTGCTAGATCATTAGCCTATCATTTTATAAACTTGATTATACACTTCCTTATCATACTAAGCAAATATAATATAAAACTTCAATAAAATGTTAATTCCCTGACTTAAATTGATATTCATTGTCATATAAACATTACTGTATATCTCACGACAGTTATACCTTCATACAGTGTATACCCCAATACAGTATAAACCTTCATATATCATATATTTTCTCCAGAGTACTGCAGTTGGCAGGCAGTATGGGTGGAACAAGCCAAGTGTCAGGAGAACCTATTGAGTGTGAGAGCACGCTGGGCAGAGCGAGGAGCGTGCCAGATGCCCATAACCCACTGGAGGACAAGAGAGCGGTGCTGGAACCAGGCAGACACTACTACACACCACCTACCTTCAGGAAACAACTTGCTCGCTTGCTGGTAAGTCAGTGTCGGGATCTGTCTGGTGACTAAGTTGCCACACGCCCGTAAGTGATTTCTCAGCTAGACATTTTGAATATATTTGGTTTCACATTATCGGAGAAGCCTATTAGGCTAATCGTGGTCCTCCAAGACAAATAACTGACCTCCAGGATGCAGGTTACCTTGTGTTTACCTTTCGTTGGTTTCGGGAATCAACGTCCTCGCGGCCCGGTCTCTGACCAGGCCTCCTGGTTGATGGTCTGGTCAAGCAGGCTGTTGGCCGCAGCTACTCGCAGCCTGACGTATGAATCACAGCCTGGTTGCAACCTACATTAGTTGACTAATAATTCCCAAGTACCTATTTAGTGCTAGATGAACAGAGGCATCGGGTAGAAGGAAACTACCCAAAACGTCTTGTCCTACTCGAAAATCAAGCCTGGAACTTATAAACGCTGAATTCATTTGATCTTTTGGGTAAAAAAGTCATTGTCGCTGTACCCTACAGGGATAGTATACCCACCAAAGACATGGGTAGTTTGTACCCTGGACCAACGGGACTGTAGGTGATGGATCAAACTTAGTCTGTCTACTATTCTTTGGGTATGAAAGGGCTTCATAAGCCACACCACTGCCCTCCAGGTAAGTCCCAATCATCCTCAACACCCAAAAGTAGCTTTATAAGAAAAGTTATCCATGGTTACCCCTATATTTAATATGGTTAGGAAATATGCATGTAATATTTAGCAACACACGCTGAGGATATCCATATTATTATTATTACTATTTATTTATTTATTTATTTATATACAAGAAGTTGTATTGGGGGTTAACAGAATATAGAAAATAAGTTGAATTAACATTCTTGTAAAGTCACTAGCATGCATAGCGTTTCTGGCTAGTCCTTAAACTAACAATTTTTTTTTTATAAATTAACAGTAAAATTGATAAAAAATGTTAGCAGATATTTTAACGCTTATCTTTACAGGTACAGAAGTACCTGTACCTATAAAGATAGTTTAGGTACTAATTATTATTATTATTATTTTCCTGGGCCTGGTGATGACATCATCCGTCCGCATGTCACTCATTAATTCACCATCTAATCCATCCCAGTTAATATTCTGAAAATTCGGCCACCTGGGTAACTCAGTTGAAATCATGCAAACTAATTGGTCATTTGAATGGATCCAACAATTAAGTTTTGGATTACCTGCTACACTTCCTACACACTTCCTCAAACTTTACCTCAACTTTGTTTAATAGGTGTAATAAAACCAATTAATAGTATATTTGTTTATTTGTAAAACAATTTTAAGCTGAGGATACCCCTATTATTATTATTATTATTATTATTATTATTATTATTATTATTATTATTATTATTATTATTATTATTATTATTATTATTATTATTATTAATTATTATCATTAATTATTATTATTTTCCTAGGTCTGGTGATGACGATATAATCCGTCAGCATGTCACTCACTAATTCACCATTTAATCCATCCTAATGACTATTCTGAAGATTCGGCCGCCTGGGTAACTCAGTTGAAATCATACAAAATAATTGGTCATGGGGAGAATCAGTTCCTCCCCACTTTGCTTGGGCGCCGATTTAGTATTTTTGTTTTCTCTGAAAAGAGGACTAGTATACCCAATGGTATCAGCGTAGCAGCGCATTGATAAATTCATTAAACAAAATTAGGCTGAGCACACCTCCCTGTTGGGTGCCTAGTACAAAGTTTCTTGTTAAACTTCTAAGCCCTTGAAACAGTGAAGATAAGTTACTTCCCGTTAGATAAGTAATGTATGATTCAGCAAAGATTTGAAATCTAGGAAGGTAATATATGACTTTTCAGTGTGTACATTCCTTCCATGTATGAAACCACGTTTTTGGGGGGACAGTAACATTCATTGCAATTGTGCGAGCAGAGGGAAGGGACAATATCCAGTAGTCTTACTCTGCCCAGGAGGGACAACAGCTACAAAACAACAGTTGCACCCAGTCTCGTTGAACCAGAAACTGAAAATTACCAAGCAGTTCCTAACTAAAGCACCACTCATGGGTAAAGTTACACTGCTTCCTTCACTAAGAATACTTTTTTAGTGGCTGCGTCTTTTGATGCGAATAAGTAATCTATCATTCGTATTTATTCCTTTCCAGCCTGCCGTTCCTCTGATGCCTATCATGCCTTCTATGTCTCTTATTCCTATTTTGTCTACCCGTTATGCCTAGCGTGTCTGCTATGCTTGCTGTGTCAATGTCTGTCATATCTGCCCTGTCGTACATTTCTGTAGTACTTGTCATGACCGTCAAGCGGTTCATATTTGACATGTTTTTCATGTCAGACATCTGTGACATTCCAGGCCCACGCAGCTTTTCCTTGGGAAAAGTTATGGCCAACGGAAGGATGCTTCCGAAAGTGGTAAGGACAGCGAACATTAACAGTGAACAGAGATAGTTCAAAGAGTAGGCCGCTAATGAAGGATCGACGTAGCTGTTTAAAGTGAGACCCGAACCCAATAAACGTGCCAGGAACAGACACACACCGCTCACTCCTAACTTAGTCGAGTTTGGTAAGACGTTGCTAATGTCTCGGTGGTGAAGTGGAAGGATGGCAGATGACTCTGAGTTTGTGACAATTGTAGCTTGGTCATCTTTGGTCTGGGTGTATGATTCAGCCTGTGGAGGTGATGAATTGGAAGAAGTTGAGGAAGAGTCCCTCGAGATGTTGCTGCTCTTCTTGGCGTTGGAGATAACGCCTAAAGGTTTCTTCTCTTCGAACATTTCATTTTCTTCTATGAACGAGAGAAGTGGGTGAGGAGGATTGCCAAGTCCCAGCATGGATCCACTGCTATATCCACTCTGTAATATCCAAAATTCAAAACATTAAGTAATGGAAAAATTAGATTCATTTATAATTCGTCAGCCAGTTCATAGATATCTAGTCCAACCACTTGGGCTGGACGGTAGAGCGACGGTCTCGCTTCATGCAGGTCGGCGTTCAATCCCCGACCGTCCAAGTGGTTGGACACTTCCGTTCCCACATCCCTGTCCCATTCCAAAATCCTTATCCTGACCTCCTTTCAAGTGCTATATAGTCGTAATGACTTGGCGCTTTCCCCCCGATACAACCTATAATAGATATCTAAAATAATCTGAATTTGTACCCAGCATAACTCTAGGTTTACATTTATTATAAATAAGATAAAGGCACTATTGGATTTCTGCCACGAAACGTGTGTGTGGGTAAAGGATTTGATAATAAGTAAAGCACTTAAGAGTCTCTGAGAATAACAGATACTAATATTTAATTAATATATGGTTCTTAAAAAATCAAATTATATTAAATCAACTAAGTGTTGCTTTTTTTTCTTATCTTTTCAATAACTTGATCACATTTTTTTGCTGTTATTTCATCTACTTCAGGTACCGTTGTTGTCTTTGTCACTAGGCGCCAGGCCTGGTGTCTGTCACTGGGCGCCAGGCCTGGTGTCTGTCACTGGGCGCCAGGCCTGGTGTCTGTCACTGGGCGCCAGGCCTGGTGTCTGTCACTGGGCGCCAGGCCTGGTGTCTGTCACTGGGCGCCAGGCCTGGTGTCTGTCACTGGGCGCCAGGCCTGGTGTCTGTCACTGGGCGCCAGGCCTGGTGTCTGTCACTGGGCGCCAGGCCTGGTGTCTGTCACTGGGCGCCAGGCCTGGTGTCTGTCACTGGGCGCCAGGCCTGGTGTCTGTCACTGGGCGCCAGGCCTGGTGTCTGTCACTGGGCGCCAGGCCTGGTGTCTGTCACTGGGCGCCAGGCCTGGTGTCTGTCACTGGGCGCCAGGCCTGGTGTCTGTCACTGGGCGCCAGGCCTGGTGTCTGTCACTGGGCGCCAGGCCTGGTGTCTGTCACTGGGCGCCAGGCCTGGTGTCTGTCACTGGGCGCCAGGCCTGGTGTCTGTCACTGGGCGCCAGGCCTGGTGTCTTTTAAATGTTATCCTCTTATTCAGTACGTCTCTACGAGGACAAAAGAACACTATTTTTTGTCATTAGTGCTACAGAATACTTCATCGTTCTAGTGTATAATCAAGAGGTAAATCACTTCCAATACAAAGTGTAATTTTTTTTCATGGTAAATGTTATTTACTAATTGCTTATGTCTCCAAAGTACTGTATATAAAATAGCTATTATTTCCCACAAACTTTGCTTTTGTGATCAGAAGAGTGATATATTGAAATTTACCTATTTTCCAGAACATCCAGATGGATCCAGTGCTGAGTGAGCATGGAGTGCCTCCATAATGGGGCAAGTTTCCCATTATAAGTCTCTTTCCCTGGCTCACTCGAGCAACTCAGAGGATTACAACACCAAGACCTTGCTGGACGCCTTCAAGTATGATGAGTACGGCCGGGAGGTCAACGGAGACTTCACAACAGTGGCATTCCAGACACGTGTCTCCAAGGCGGTTATACCAAGTTTCCCTGCTATCTTTGCTTCTGGGACAGCTGGGACACTGACAAAAACGAAAAGACGCAAATTCGCCCGTTCTCTCTTTGGAAATAGGTCAGTTTCAAAATATGACTGTCACAAAAGCTAAGTTGGAGAGGAAATAATAAACATTTTCTATATTTTGTATACATCAGCATTTAGGATATAATACTAGCCAGAAAAAAAATTGACATATTTTTACGATAATTACTTTAACTGGTCTACTTAGTAACTTTTAAGTAAACAAAAATTCCAGGTAAATTAAATCTTGGTGGGTTTGACTTGCCATCCTCTATCAACATCACTTTTATCGCTCTCCTTGCACTCATGCTGACTAGTCCTTGACTCCGTG
Organism: Procambarus clarkii; assembly: GCF_040958095.1. Taxonomy (NCBI): domain Eukaryota; kingdom Metazoa; phylum Arthropoda; class Malacostraca; order Decapoda; family Cambaridae; genus Procambarus; species Procambarus clarkii. Next base: position 10,854,773 of record NC_091158.1, read on the forward strand.
ACATGGTATTACTCTCGTTACATTAGAGATAGTTTCTTATTTAATGTAGCCATATATTGATAGGATCTCTCGGGCAGGTAACAAAATATCACAACTAGAAATTACATTTTATTTTATATTACTTGTTTATTGTTTAGGTATGATTTTCCTCTTGTATGATACTTAATGTCTCAGTTATCAAGCAGCTTAATACACCCCCCTCGGGTTGTGTAGAAACACAACCCGAATATCAGGCCACTTACTGTCTTATACACCCAACCCATAAGTTTATAAATATAAGAAGTAACTGATAATGATGGTCTAGAACAGTCCGAAACGTCGTCATTTCATAATGGTCCAGGAGGAATTGAAACGTCATCAACCCTTGATTTTCAGATTTGCGTGTTGGGTGTCTTAATTTTCAGCCACGTTATTGTAACTTAATCTCTACTGCTGTCTTTGGATACAGTAATCCAAATGGGGGTGCATCAGAGATTTATACAGTTGAACCATTACCTTTTTTCCTTATCAAAAGTATGCTTGATTATCCCAAGAGTTTGGTTGGCTTTTCTGACTGCTGCACCAACCTGTTGTGCAACTTTTAATGAGTGGTGAATTTTTACTTCAAGGTCCTTTTCTTCATCAATCTAATGTAATGCTGTTAATTTGGTAGTCGTGGCGTGGGTTGTTATGCCCTACATGCAAGGTCTTGCATTTGTCGACATTAATTTGAAAAGCACTTGCCAGTCTTCTGACCATATGTTGAGTTCATGTAGAGCTATTTGTAAGGCCTCAATATTATTATCATTTCCCACTTTATCATAAATCTTTATGTCATCTGCAAATTTGATGATGAGGTTTGTAATACAGTATTCTCATCTTTGTCATTGATGTATATGACAAAAAGGGTAGGTCCCAAAATGGACCCTTGTGGCACTGTACTTATCACATTTCTCCATTCAGATTAGTTTCCATTTAGCACGACCATTTGTTTTCTTTCCTTCAACCATTGTTGTTATCTATTCTAAATTTTACCATTTCCTTGGCAGTCTTTCATTGTGGTACCTTATCAAAAGCTTTAGCAAAATCCACGAATTTATCTACATCCACCTTTGTCTGAGTAGCTGGTTACCGTTTCCAAAAATGTGAGCAAGTTTGTAAGGCAGGACTTGTTTTTAACAAATCCATGTTGTGTCGATTGTACAAGGTTGTTCACTGAAAGATGGTGAATGATTCCCTCCCTGAGGATTATCTCCGTGAGGTTGCAGATGTGTGATGTAAAGCTGATCGGCCAATAGTGTTCTGCTGAGGTCTTTCTGCGTTTTTTGAAAATTGAAGTGACATTTGCATATTTTCATTCTAAAGGGACTACGCATTGGTTTAGAGAGTTTGTGAAAAGTAATTTCAACGGTAGGCATAGTTCTTCTGCCAGTTCATTAAAGACTGGATTATAAAGGAAATGGATGAAGGAATTTTTTTAACTTTCAGTTTGCTTCTTAGTACCCCTGTCGTTTTTTGTTGCTCTATAGTGAGGTCTGGAGATATGTATACTTGGTTATACCTCTAGATATTAATGAGTATCAGTACCCATCAGGGATGCTAGGCTTCCTAGGGCCTGAGTGCGCTTTGATGTTCCGTATTTATATGTGTGAGCATATTTTTCAGGTTATGCATTAAGTGAGCAAAATATTGGCTTGCTCCCATATGTAAGCATTCGTTATTGACTACTTCTAAATTGTATTTTATGGTTTGCTATATTTTCAAAAACAATGAACATTTCTAGTGCTATGAGTGAGTATTCTTAAGCTTATTATTTAAAGGTTGTAGTGTCTAGCAAACACAAAATTATAACTATCAGATTTCAATCACTTATAAATCCCTAATGCTGAAATAGTTTTATCCGTGCAGTATTCAAGTACTTTACCTAACTTAACCCAATTTCTATGTTAGACACAAGTGAGTCCAGTTAGATATAAATAGGAGCTGCCTGTCATGGACCAATGGGCGTTTTGCACTTTCCTCTGTTACATTAAATTAGTTTTACAAAATGATCCCGCTTCTAGCAGAACCTGCACATGAATCTGTATTTTGGAAATTATATATAATTTTTTTTTTAATATTGCTTTATCCTTGTTTTAATCAAACTTGAACATAACACATTTAATTCATGGAAGATAGCAACTTGGGAAACGTACTGATGCCCTCAAAAGTAAGTGAAACCTACCTGTAATATATTAGCAAATCTAGTTCATTTTTGTTGGGTAAAGTTCGGATAGGCTCCTTAAGAGATTTAGGACTTTAAAAAATAATTCGTGTAGATTTTACCAACAATCTCACAAGATGATTACCATATTCGCCTCATCTCCTCTTGTTTGTATATAGCTCATGTAATTTTTCTTTAGTTTCCAGAGATTTTGTCACAAGGGCGGGGGACTCGTGCAGCATCGAGACCACTTATCACGTTACCTGACATTCCATCATATAAATCTAGTACATATGGTAAATATATTGATGTTCTATTATGTAAGTAGGTTGTAAATCATGTATATTATTTGAGGTCAGGAAATCAACCGTCAAAGGTTAGAATTTTCCATTAGCGGTAATTTGAAACAGGTAAGCAGATATCATAAAAAAATTTGACATCAAAATTAACCAATCAGTTTACATTGACATCACCAATTAAATAAAATTAACCAGGACTTAATTTGAGCATACCAATGAGTGTTACAGAGTTGAGCTCAGTCAATAGTAGCTTACCATGCAAGCCGTGACACTGCTTTGGGAGATTCAAGTGACGTTCTGATTGAATTAGGAGGATGGGTGTGATGTAATGATTGTGTTATAAAACATTTTGTCTGATTTGGCGCTCAGTTGGGACTCTGTTGTATTACTAATTGTTTCAAGAGTCTTGCAGGACACTGGAAGACTGCATCTTCAAGAAATGTAATGAGGTATCAGATATCTGCCACAGGAGAATTCAAGAGAGAGAAACAGCAAGATGTGGTTCATGTGTTAACGCGTATTGAGGCATTGCTGTTGTTGCGGTGGAGAATTTTCCCAATTTAAGGAAGACATAGCAGCATGGGCAAAATGTAACGTCATCTGACAAGGAGACATTAATGGCAAAACAAAAGATCTTTGCTTGTAGGCGCTCAGGTTTAAGGGTCTACAGTGTTAGTGTTGTGACTCATCAAGGGAAATCCATGGCAATTGCAGGAGACTGTCCTTGAGGTGCCCTTCACTGACTGTCTTTTATTAATATTATTTTTTATTGAGCACGTAGTTATTCAGTGGTGCATGACGAACGGACTGCAGTAGTAAATGATTGCTGTGCGAATGCGAATTTCATTTTATGTGCCAAGAAAAAAGATTTAACGTATGCGTTAAATCCAAGCGGGATAACATGCTCAAGTTCCGTTAAATCAGCATTTTAAATGTTGATTTATTGTTACATTGTCATTTATCCAGATTTGTCCCTGGTAGGAGGAGGGTGAAATACAAATATGAATTAGAGGAGTGATGTGCTTTCATCTAAATTATACTCTCGTGTTCATGGCAATCAGAAGGTGATTTTTATTTTTGTAATCCTAGTATGTGCTGATTAACAGATAATAGATATTATAGTGTAGGGTATTACTCCAGAATTATTTTAGTACGTGTATTATGAGTGGTATTTCTTTATGAATAGAGCCAATTTTGATTATAAATGTCAAAGGAATAGTAATTGATGATGCAAAAAATGGTACCGAGCTTTGTTGCTGCAATATTCAGTATTCCTAAAAGTCCCCATCTCATAGGATGGTTAGTCATGCAGGGCCATATGTTCAGTAGCCTGCACTGGCAAATTTTGGGTGCAATATGAGGATATCTTCAAGAACATGAGTGAATAAAGTAATTGCAAAGCTCCAGGTACCTCATGCCAACGAGTCTGAATAGTCTAATAACTGGGCATTCTGTGATGTAGTGTGGGAGATCATGCCCCAGTTTCTGTTCACAGAGTTTGCACCTGGAAAGCTCAGGCTTGGAAGATCCGTCACCTGTGGCCACCTACCACAATGTGGTAGGTGGTAACGGTAACCCAACCTGATCCTGGCAACCACTGTGTCGCACAGTCTGATGGACGTTTTCTGCTGCCCATAAATATAGCTTTCATATCTGAACAAATCATAACTTTTTATACTGGTGCTTTTAGGTCGTTAGGAATCAGTAATTTCTTTCCTATCAGACCAGAGTGTTTGGAACAATATAGTTTTTACCGCAGAGATGGGAATTCTTAGATCTAATTCAACTTTATTTTTGTTACACGCTAATTTGGCTGCAATGTCTGTCTCATTATGATGGGTTATATTTATGTGTGATGGTATCCATACAAAGAAGATTCGAAATCCTTTACTCTGTACAGCGATTAGGTCATTTAGAATTTGTACTATGAGGTTCTTGCTGTCGATCTTCCAGAAGTTTTCGATTGCTTGAAGAGCAGACTTTGAATCACAAAATATTATTCCTCCTCAAATGTTTTTTAATGTGCTGGTAGCTAGTTGTAGTGTTGCTAGTTCTGCTTGTGTGGAGGTCAACTCGTTGTTTAACCTAACACTGACAGTCTGTGTGCAAATATTATTTCTATAAAACCTACATGCCGCTGCAGTCCGTCCAGTAGAAGATTGGACTGAGCCGTCGGTGTAGACATAGTGCACAGTGATCTTAAATTTTCGATGGAGGCAATTGTTTCAAGTGTGACAGTTTTGGGAAGAGCAAGATTCTCATTACCTTTCTTGGTGACGGGTGTGTATGATACTTGTATGGTGGCGTACAGATAAAGAGAAATATCAGAGACAGGTAGATTGCACTTAAAAGGAATGTTGAGTTTGATGAGATTGTAGGCATTTTTGCTCAGCTATTTATCATAAAAGGAGCGAGTTGGTATGTTGGCCTCAGTCAATAGGGTGTTAACAGCACTAAATAATTTGTTTCTGAGCAATGCAGGAGATGTAGGGTCTCATGACTTTAAGGCAAAAGGTCGTGTTGACTTGCATGATTCTCTCTAGTATGGTTGGAAGCTTCAGTTCTTCCCTCATGATGATGACATGTGATAATTAAATACTGATCATCTGACAACAAATACTGAACTTACCTTGGGGGTCTGGTACGAAATTGATCATTTATGATAATTGCCACGTTACCACCCAGATAGACAAAGTAAAAGCTAATAATTGATGCTGCTACAAGAACTCAATTATATGAATAGCTATATATACAGATGTCAACGATGCAGGTGTGTACAGGGTTAAAACGAGTAAAGATTTAGTGTGGCACTAATTTAGATTAGTGTGTCCACTCTAAATTGATTTAGAGTGGACACACATTGTGATAATTGAATGGGTGGTGTATGATTGTAATAATTCTGAATTTATAAAGTATATAAAATCGACAAATGCTGGATAAAAAAAACTTATACTACATTGTCAATATGTACAATGTCTGTATTGCAATATGTACAATGTCTGTATTGCAATATGTACAATGTCTGTATTGCAATATGTACAATGTCTGTATTGCAATATGTACAATGTCTGTATTGCAATATGTACAATATCTGTATTGCAATATGTGCAGTAAAATGCATGCACAAATATGCTTAATGTATATGTTATTAAAGCTCAACTCCAAAAGTGGAAAGACCCTGGAGATTGTCTACAGGTAAACCAAAGCCATGCAACACATTTATACACATCTTCTGTAACATAATCTATCTCACCTTAGCTAAAGTATTAAAAGCCTTGACCTGTTTAACATAACTTCATTTTATGTACAGGTGACCAATGAAGTATAGAGAACTGTAGTCAAATTTGTTCCATATTATGTACTATGCCGGTATATCCTTTACCGTATTAGTCTGTAGAGAGTTTAGTTTTGAAACATGTGCATATGATATAAAGTATAATTTCTAGTATATCTCAGGGTTAGATCAATGCAGGTCGGACATTCAGCACTACGGTATTTCTTCTATGCTTTATTATTAAAATAATCTAAATACATAACAAACAATAAATAGAACAATAAATAAATATATATAATATTCAACATAAGTACTGAAATAACAATGCCGAAGGTGCCACAGTCTTGTGCTATGGCGTCATTCAGCCTCGACCATGGATGCAAGTTAGCCTTTGCTAAAGATGCCAGATAACCTCGGCAGAGACGCATCTTAGCTCTCACTCACTTGTCTTACAAGTAAAACTCAAATCCGAATTTCATTAGATTTCGACCGAGGTAGCGAGTAAAAATAAATAGGAAATTATTGTTAACTGCTGTTTGATGCTAGCAAGAATGGTTACAGGGGAAAGCATTTGGAAGCAGTTGTGAGGCAATTGCCTACATGTTAAGTCCCTTAAGTGAAGAACTAAGAGTGATGAATACTGACGTTTCTCAAGATTAACTTTTTGCTTTTTTATTCAAAGCCAGGAGGGCAAGATTACAGATGCATTCATATACGAATAATTAATGCTGCTAGTGTAGTTTTAGTTGTTGAAGTAAATGTTCCATGTGACAAAAACAAAGTTCATTACCTAGATATATGAACATTTGATATCATGCATCGAACGTTATGACAGGAGTAATGTGATCAAGTTCTCTGAGAACTGGGTATTGTATTATTATTGTCCTTCGTTCACTCAACGTCAGATAAGCCGGATAATATTTAACATATGAGGAAGCTACGGAACATGGATGCTTCCAGTCTATGAAACAACATTTGCTGCCAATCACTTACCAGTTGTGAATGTCACTAAATAATATCTGGTGTACAGTATCTCGTGAACCAGCTGGTACTGGTTCCCTTACATCAACCCCGGCTTGGTTGATGTACCCAGGTTCTCTCTGCCCTGTGGTGAGTTCTATGATGCCCACCATATTCACAGTGTCTGTTATGTCATTCATGCCTGGCATACGCATCATTCCACTCATGGTCGATGTCTCCATTATTTCTTTGTATGGTATGTATTTGAGGAGTGGGATGATCGCTGACAAGAAACTGACGAAGGCGAACACTAGCAGGATACCCATGTATTCCCATGCATGAGCTGCCGTGATAGAGGAGATATAAGTGTTGGTGGTAAATCTTCGGTCCAATGGTGATCCATGACGAGCCACTTGAATGTTAGCCTCTTCAGACCCTATCAATGGGGATTTTTCACCACTAAGACTGACATCTTGAAGGTCAGCTAGCAGGTCAGTGTGTGCAGCAGCTGAAGCTTGTTTATAATGAGCCTGGACGTGTGAGGCAGCCTGTTGATGCGAAGGTGAACTAAAGGAGGCTGAAGAAGTCTCTCTCACAATGCTGCTACTCTTGACGACGTTGGAGACGAAGCCCGAGAACGTCTTGTCTTTCTCATGCGACCCATTTTCTTTGAGGGACGTGAGGTGTGAGTGAGGAACCTCGTTTTGTCCTGCGCTAGATCCTCTATCATTCCTATTCTGCTTCGTTCCAAGGTTACAATACAAGTTGGCAATATCTTAGTAAGTTCATCACACTTGATAAAGAAGATACTATTCTGTATCACTTACCAGTAATACATGGTGTAGCATTACTGGTTTACACCTCATTATTACAAATGACTATTGTTTGTGAGAAGCTAGCACAAATATACTTAATACTTATAATTACACTGACAACTGTGACTCATTATTCTTAAACATTATAACAATAATTTTTTGTAAAATTAAGGAGAGAGCAGTGTTCCTTATAATGTAAATACATATAAAGGTAAAATAACTGACAATATATGGCAACTAACAACAATGGACTTCTCTCTGTTTTTCTTAATGAAGATAAGTCTTCGCGGATTTATTCTTGAGACCAATATCTTAAATACGCCTCATAAATTTAACTCCTTTTGTAACATCCAACAATGCTGAAGATTATTTAGAACGTTAGTTTAAGCCATTAACAAGGAATGAACGAGACCTCACTGGTCATCTGAGATAAGGGCTTCTCATTCACCATGATTGAGAGTCATGGTGTTAGACAGGTAAGGTGAAACTTTGAAGGAAGGTGGTATGTATTTGCAGGCTGGTTGCAAACAGCATAGAGCAGTGCTATTAAGGGTGATGCAGGAACAGCAAGACGCCACGTTCCATTAACTTCCAGGCGAGGCTCAAAGATGTGCAAGAAAGGTCAAGGTGTTTATTTCTGGTGCTGTTGCAGTGATATAATGAATACAAAGCGTGAGTATGAATGGTGCTGATGTGAATATATGGATCTGACATCGTTAGAGAATGTGTGCATTTAGTGATGAAGCAAGTGGTAAGTACGCTAGTATGGCAAACATGTGCGGTTGGATGCTGTAGATGAATCGAGGCAGAGAAAGTTGAAGGAAGAGAACGTGGAGAGCATTACGGTGTTCAGGCGAGGATAGACTCAACATAGTTGACAGCGCGGCTGAGGACGCGCCTCACCAACACGGCCGCCCGGTCTTGTGCCTGTTGGGAGAGAGAACGTTGAGGCAGGGCAGGGCGAGAAGAGGTGAAGCACCTTCACACCACATTATATCAGCAAAAGGTTGGCCACGCTTCGTTACTTCAATGATAGTGAACTCTTCACAAGAACACAGCTGTGAACGACTCATAATTTGTATGATAATGTTGGTGATGGTAGAGCAGTGTCTGAGTGAGAAGCTGTATAGTGAGGGACGACTGTGGTCACTAACACGGCGTCAGCTGTTTCATCAACCTGTCCTAATAGAACGTCGCATTTTGACGTATACTCTAAGGACAAAAATTGTCGTATTAGAAAATGGAAGCGGCTCGCAAAATTGACACTCCCGTTTTCTGTTTTAGGTCCTCTGATATGATAGGATAAGGGCACTTTAGTACGACAGTTTCTTGACGTTGGGAAGTCTTAGGAGAACGGGCTGGTTTCATCACACGACTTGGCATGGTCACGCTAATTACTGCTCGTGATCAGTGAATGACAGACCATGTCAACACTTAATTCAATTATGTTATCATTGCTGGTCTCTTTGCGAGATAAATTTTGTTAGTTTCCATATTATACACTACTTTGAAATTTATATAGGCCAATAATGTTATCTGTTTATGGTGGTTGGAAGCACAGTTGAAAATAATTTTTGCTGGTCAAGCGTTAGTCTCGAAGGCAACCTGCGTAGGGACGCCAACACTTGCCGCCTGCGCCCCATTACCGATTACCCATTAATTTTAAGACGAATTATTGAATATATACGTCTATTCAACGTCACTGATCTCGATGTTAAGGGACATGTAATGAGTCCTAGTCAATTTCATGTTTAGAATATTTTACATTGGCTTTAACAGTACAAAAGCCTTAACAATACTCGCTTATTATACTTTTTTAAATTGCTCAATATTACATACTTGTTTGCCGTGAGGCGAACTTCACAATAATATATATACTGTTACTTAGCAATTATAGTGCATACTCTTTTTGACAAAATAGCAATTACTAATGTAATTATTATATTTTGTGGTAGCCTAAGCTATTATAAAATAGCTATAAATAATTATCATAACTAAAAAATTATTTACAGATTTTTTTATAAAGATTTAAGACATCTAACAAAAAATATAGTTAATTTTTGAAATTCTCAGAAATATTTATATTACGTAAAATACACACAGAATACGTACTACATACAGTGCACTTTCCAAAATCTGGACCTCCCTATAAGGGATCCCCCCCTCCTAAGCAATAGCTAAAATACTCCTACCAAATCGCTCCTCCGAAATTAGGAATTTTCGGAAACAAATATCAATTCTGGATGGGTTGCAGGGGAGTCTAGATTGGTCGTAGGTTCGTAATTTTCAGTAATTTTCACCATCGTATTTTATTCCTTTTTGATTAACTTGTTGTTTTCATTATAAATATTATTACAATTAATGAACCGATATTTAATTTATCTAAACTTGAAATTAACTATAAATTGTTCAAAAGTGTTTTATGTGGAGCTTATTCCGAAGCATCGAAGCTTGTGAAGACGCGCGTACCGAGCATGTGTTTATCTGGGAGTGCTGCGTGACCTCTCGGTAATTATCGGTTTTCACTGCTTAAAACGTGGCTCTGGATATATCATTACTTGCAAGCTGAAGCCATGTCATCCAGCAAGATACGTACATCAGGTAAGTGTAGAACGAACTTCCATACTAAGGATAAGAAAGTTGAGTTATTAGAGAAACGTGGTTTGGGCGGGGGCTGGGAGAGGCGGCAAGCAGCTGGCTGGGGAGTATTGGTGCTAGTATTAGTTCTGTGTCCCTCGTAGAGAAAGCAAGTGAACTAGATTATGGCGTTTGAGTAAAAGGGAGAACAGTGGTGGTACGAACAGTGACAGGAAAACGTTGAAACCTTCTAAATGTGAGAATTTGGGACGATACCGTGTACCAGTTAAATGTTTATTTACATCACTGAAGCTGAGGCGGCGCAGTCATGGCTGGTAATTCAAATAATAGCATGAACCACGTGTGTTGAGGATGGCTGCAGAGTTTAACGGACAACATGATAGCACAAGGAACCACATTTTCTTGGCACGATGACCAATACAAAGCTCTTGTAAAAAATGGTATGTGAAAACATTGTTTTTCTTGCCTGTTATTTAAGTGCATTCAAAGTTTATATATTACTAGTATGTATAAATATGCAAAAATATTTATATACTGTACTATGGTGTGGTTAGGCAAACTCACTAGACAAGGATGTTTAGTATGCTGGAGTATTCGTGAAGATGGGATGTGCGATCCCATCCTCTTCGGTGGGATGTGCGATCCCATCCTCTTCGGTGGGATGTGCGAGACGGGTTAGCAACAATTATCACAGGTACTCTACAAACGCCACCATAAAGGAACGGAACTTTACAGTGTTAGTCTATAAATCCTGGCAAACTGAATATCCTTTTTAATGTTTTAAAATTATTTAAACCGTAAGTGAAAGCAATGCCAACGTATCCAAAGCTAAAGACCAACCGAAGATTTTTCAGTTACATCAGCTGCCTGGAAGTGTTCAAAGCTAGAATCAGAGCATCGTGGTTGAGGAGGTGAAGTAGCAACCTGAGGAGCTAGATCTTTCATGACAATCAAAGAAGGCTGCTGAAGAAGTAAAGAATCCTTAAAATGCTTAATTGAAAATAAAATTACTACAAAATAGATACAAGACAGCTGCCATACCTATATATATTATTTAAATATGATCTGGGATAGAAAAGGAGCTCTAGACTTATATCACTGACATGTATGCCTTAGAAGATCCTAGCTAGATTAATCAGGATTAATCCTCTAGTCTCTAGTTAAGCTAGAGGCTTGCTTAACACCTAGAAGAGACATATTTCATAAAAAAACATAAGGTTTGCAGTAGCAAGGCTGACAGCCCGCTTGCTTTCATAACTCACTGTATTTCCCATTTCTAAACTTTCCTTCACCTGTACCTCTCCATCCTCTTTACTCCCTTCCCCCCCAAAAAAATATATGTGTGGAACATGTTAAGTTATATAACAACAAGCTAACGATTAAAGAGGGCAGAGTAGGATAGGCTGACTGCATGTTCCGAATTGTCAAAAAAGCCTACTCTGTTATGCTGAACCAAAATTGTAAAGCAAGTGCGAATAACTGGAAGCAAATTAAATTTACGAGAAAAAGTAAGAATTGAATCACATAAGATGTAGAGAGTAATAGTGAAAAGAGATACCAGAATAGAGGGAAGTAACAAACTGGGCACCACAGGGAGCAGTACCATTGTCCACACTGTTCCTGACTAGCTGAAGAAGTATGGTTCTACATGTCAGTGTTTGTGAGCAGAGCCAAGACTAAGGCCAGAGGGTAAGGTAATTATCAGGAGAAAACACTAACTCATTACGACTGTATAACAGAAAGGAAGGGATATGAGGATAAGGATTTTGGAACTCAGAAGAACTGCAGAATGTTGCAGTAAGACCTAGACAAACTAGATATCTGTTTGAAAATGTCTGCTTGACTTTAGTCCAAGCAAAGATGATAAGATTGATGAGAGGGTGAGGAGGATGAGGGGAAGACAGCTGCTTGAACAAACTAAACACCAAGCGTTTCCTCACCAAGCCCTTGCGAGATTCACGATATTGCACACTGCTACCTTAAAAAATAGAGTATTTCTCCAGTGTGGCCTCCCCCACCTAAATAAGCATAAAGCAAAATGGAGAATGTCTAAAGGTACGCAACATGCCTGGTCCTTGAACATAAAGTACAGAACTACTTCGAAAGGCCAGATTAGACCTCGCTGTCGTAAATATTTAGAGACTGAACAGACAAGATTGTTGAAGGCACTGATAGAGTTGGCACAAACTAAATATTTAGTGTGAGTAGAGGTAGGACAAAACAGCATGGGGGTGGAAACTATAAACTCAGATGAGCCATATGAGGCACTTTTCAGTGTATGAGTTGTGTTCAAGTGGAATAAACTTGAATGGGAATTAATTGAGGCTGACTATACATTGTTTGAAAAGTAGATATGATACGAAGCAAATTGATTATGCATAGTATTAGGTGACTGGGAACTAATACAGTATACTCTTTACTCTCTCACATACACACACACACACAGGTGACGCCGTAGCAATTACTAAGGTTATTTTACTATTAGTAGGCTATGTGCGTATTCTCAGTGCATTTCAGTCTCTTAAGGTGCTCTTACCGTGGTATTTTAATTGAAAAATTAACTAACGACAACACAGCAATTACCTTTAAAATGGGGAACGTAATATAAAATTTAATGAAACACTTTCCAAAGGATTTAATGAAAAATACAAATTTAATACCTGTCACATTATCGCAAATAAAAACATAACATATAAGGGGATGATAAAGGATGTTTGACACAGTAAAGCAGGCATGTTATTTTTACCCTTTGCCATATACATCCGATCCATGAGGTAGTGCATGAATGCATTACCTCATATTAAGACTGAATCATAATAGGTTTATGAACACTGAATGCCAGTATTATTTAGTGAGCTGCTTAAATGTTAAATGATATCTAGCATGGGAACTCTACTGCCACGGGTCATGAAAGTGTGTTGGTCTGGTTAAAATCCATCTCAATCAAGCTACATTTCTACCCAGACCATTACCACATTTACACCGAGATCACAAAAGCATCTAAGCCCAACCCTCTAACACGCCACATTCCATGGTCAAAGCTAACCAGATCACTACTACTATAACAAACCACCACCAAACCTGTGGGATATAACCCACACTTCAAACCATCCAAACACTTTATATACCATCGACATCAAGTGCTAAAATTTGAAAAAAAACAATAAATTTAACTTGATATGTGATTAATTTTTTTATGTATTTATATATAGAAGAGTTCTTACAGTCTTGTACAGCCAGTAGCACGCATAGCGTTTATGGCAAGTCCTTACTCCTAATTTTCGCACACACACACATATCGCCAGGAAGTAGCCCGTAGCAGCTGGCTAACTCCCAGCTACCAATTTACTGCTAAGTGAACAGGTGCATCAGTGTAAAAGAAACTGCCCATTTGTTTCCGCCTCCGCCGGGGATCGAACCCGAACCCTTAGGACTACGAACCCCCGTAGCGCTGTCCACTCAGCCATCATGAATATATTTTCTCTCTAACAAAGATGCAGTAAACTTAATAGTTTTACATTACATATATATTTATATATATATATATATATATATATATATATATATATATATATATATATATATATATATATATATATATATATATATATATATATATATGTCGTACCTAGTAGCCAGAACGCACTTCTCAGCCTACTATTCAAGGCCCGATTTGCCTAATAAGCCAAGTTTTCCTGAATTAATATATTTACTATATTTTTTTTCTTATGAAATGATAAAGCAACCCTTTTCTCTATGTATGAGGTCAATTCTTTTTTATTGGAGTTAAAATTAACGTAGATATATGACCGAACCTAACCAACCCTACCTAACCTAACCTAACCTATATTTATAGGTAAGGTTAGGTTAGGTAGCCAAAAAAAGCTAGGTTAGGTTAGGTTAGGTAGGTTAGGTAGACGAAAAAACATTAATTCATGAAAACTTGGCTTATTAGGCAAATTGGGCCTTGAATAGTAGGCTGAGAAGTGCGTTCTGGCTATTAGGTACGACATATATATATATATATATATATATATATATATATATATATATATATATATATATATATATATATGTCGTACCTAATAGCCAGAACGCACTTCTCAGCCTACTATTCAAGGCCCGATTTGCCTAATAAGCCAAGTTTTCACGAATTATTGTTTTTTCGTCTACCTAACCTACCTAACCTAACCTAACCTAGCTTTTTTTGGCTACCTAACCTAACCTTACCTATAAATATAGGTTAGGTTAGGTTAGGTAGGGTTGGTTAGGTTCGGTCATATATCTACGTTAATTTTAACTCCAATAAAAAAAAATTGACCTCATACATAGAAAAAAGGGTTGCTTTATCATTTCATAAGAAAAAAAATTATAGTAAATATATTAATTCAGGAAAACTTGGCTTATTAGGCAAATCGGGCCTTGAATAGTAGGCTGAGAAGTGAGTTCTGGCTACTAGGTACGACATATATATATATATATATATATATGTTGTACCTAGTAGCCAGAACACAGTTTTTGGCCTACTATGCAAGGCCCAATTTGCCTTATAAGCAAGTTTTCCAGAATTTCAATATTTTTCTATTTTTTTTCCTATGAAATGATAAAGCTATTCATTTCATTATGTATGAGCTAATTTTTTTTAAATTTTAATTAAAACTAACGTAGATATATGACCGAACCTAACCAACCCTACCTAACCTAACCTATCTTAACCTTACCTAAACTAACATAACTAAATCAATAATTTATGTTCTTAATATAATATAAAAATAATATTTAAAACCAGTAGGAAACAATTTATTGAAAATAAAGAAAATCACTCGGCCTATTAGGCAAATAGGGCCTTGCATAATAGGCCGAGAAGTGTGTTCTGGTTACTAGGTCGACATATATATATAATTAACTAATATACTTATAACTACTACACCATGGGGACTTTTCTCTCCTTATTAAGTATATAGCCTCGTCCGTCCTCTCAACTCCCCAATCCCGGACTCACCGTATATCCAGCTTTGGGTTCCTTGGTGGCTGGAGAGATATAGTGCATGACGTTATCTACAAAGTTCCTGAGCATGTTCCTCCAGTCATAGTCCCGTAGGGGATACACGTAATTCGTCATAATCCTCTCCAAAAGGCCGGGCGTCTGTGGAGTAGCAGCAATGGTTAAATTGTGTGGACATGGAGAGGATGGGGGGTGGGATGTGTGCACACGCAGTAGAGCTCATGCACTGAAGCCAGGATTAAGGGCATAGGGAGATGCAAAAATAAAAAGGTAATGTGGAAAGCACTCATGGGCAAAATGCATGAAGAGAGTATGGGGTGATGTAGAAAAAAGTAATATGGAACACAGGCATTTAGTGTAGATATAGGAGAGCTTAGTGTAGATATAGAACTGGATAAAGCAGTGCTTAGGATGTGTGGCATGTTAGGTGTGAGGGGATTTATGGTGAAGAGGTATTGTGGGACTCAAGAGTAGGTTACTGAATTTTATTTTGGTGCGTTCGTGGGAGGGGATTTTATATAATATATATATAATATATATATATATTATATATATATATATATTATATATATATATATATAATATATATATATTATATTATATATATATATGTATATATATATATATATATATATATATATATATATATATATATATATATATATATATATATATTAAATATGACCGAAAAAGTAAGATTAATAATTCTAACACTGCTACCAATATATATATATATATTAAAAGGGGTACCACCTCTGGTGTAAATATAGGGACCCATACCCCTAGCCTTGGAGGAGAAAATAAAGAGTACTCAGAGAAGACCTTGTGGATCCTCACTGAACACTGATATTTTCTCCTACCACCACTATTCTTTTTGTATGTGTGTACATATATCTCACACACACACACACACACACATATATATCTATATATATATATATATATATATATATATATATATATATATATATATATATATATATATATAAGCTCAGTGTACTG
The DNA here is from genome assembly GCF_040958095.1 of Procambarus clarkii. Lineage (NCBI taxonomy): Eukaryota > Metazoa > Arthropoda > Malacostraca > Decapoda > Cambaridae > Procambarus > Procambarus clarkii. Next base: position 10,870,908 of record NC_091158.1, read on the forward strand.
GACTTATTTGAAATCTTGGAAGTACTAGTCAAATTATTGCACCATACTAATAACAGTGTTATAGTTGATGGAATAAAATAATATAGTTATCTAATGACCAGAATTTGGCATTAGTTATCATCTTGTAGTGCACATTCTTTAGTTATTTTTCCATGTGGAATAAGTTTGTCCTTACTAATTTTAATTATCTGCCGTACTCTAATGTTTTAATTCCTGTGTGAAAAACCTCAACTATTATTTTGCAAGAAATTGAATAATTAGTGGAAATATGGGCTATATGTCACCTGTTGAAGGGCGGACGAGGGTTTATGGTACTCTTGGGCTGAGGTGATAGTGAAGGCCGCCATCATCACACACACCACCACCATCACCATCACACCTCGGACCATCTTCCTGTGGAAGGCACCAACATTAAACACTACACATTGTATATGGTAGGATGAGGAACTAAATACCATAGGAAATGCAGCCTCGGCATCACATACTAAACATGGCAGGGAGAGAGAGCGGAATATTATAGGCGAGGTAGACTCATCAACACACTTCACTTGACATGGCGAATTTCATCTATATTATATAATAAAGTAGTTTCATCTCTGGCATTTATTTTATGTTGGGAAATTATATTATGCTATTGAGATACATAATTCAATCCGTCATTTAGTTTTCACTATGTATAACCAATCGATATAACCTAGAACAAATTAGTTGGGCTCACAGACTTGTAGAATGGGGCGGGGGGACGAGGGGTCTAAACATGGCTATGGAGCCACCTCATATGTGTGGAGAAAAAAACAGTTGATTGATTGACAGTTGAGAGGCAGACCCAAAGAGCCAAAGCTCTATCCCCGCAATCACAACTAGGTGAGTACCAGTTCATATTCACAATTGTGGTTGTGCGTGTGGATACAACCCCACTTTCTCCGGAAGGTTTCAGCGTTTCAAATGCAAATTTGTCAAGCAATTGAAAAAATAATAATATAGCGCAGAAACAGATGATTTCGAGATTTAGATAGTGATAATAATAATGAGTAGTCGGGGATTAACAAGTCCCCGACTGCACAGGTCGACAGTTACACCAAGGCGGCGCATGTGGCGCCGCCTTGGTGTAACTGTCGACCTCAAACTGTACATGATGTCTGGGTGTTGCCTACTAAGTAACCTCGTACAGCAAATGGAATGTTTCAAGCATAGGTTGGACAAATACATGAATGGGATAGGTTAGGTATAATGATGGAATGATTACATTTAAATGAGGGCTGCTTGCTAAGCTCAATAGGCTGTAGTATTCTTAAATATAATTTAAGTATTATACTAATTTTAGAATTAAGAATGAATAATAATACAGGATTAAATAATAATACTTAATTTAAGAATTAAGAATAATACAACAATTTAATACATCCGTGTGGTATTCCTAAACATTATTAAACGTATAAATCATTAATTGTTATTTGACTGCAAATACATGTCTGACAGTTAATTGTAGTTTACACAACCGGTAATCATATCCTGTTTTATTCACCAGTGTAGCCTAGCGATCTTAGCGTTACTGACAAATGGGAGTCTATATGCTAAATATTGGTGCTGGCAAGATAAGCCTACGCTACAGTGCTGTTGAACACAATGCATAAGGTCTACAAAATGTGGTATTGTATTATTAACTGTTGATGGGGTTTTATATTGGTGCCAAGAAAATAACCTCTAACTGCAACATTTATGTTGTAAATTGCAATATGATGGGAAATTCACCTCAAGTTGCTATACTAGTGTTCACTTATATACACTTAATTATCTACATTATCTATTTTTAATGTAACATAAACATGCTATATAGTTAATATTACCTAGTTGTATTTGATGGCTGCAATGCCAAAATATTTGAATTATTTTAAAAATTATATGACAAAAATCAAGATAATTTAATGACTCAGGCTATATTTTGCACAATAAATATATCACATTCTGCACACTCCAAAGTAAATGTTGAAGTTGCAAATAAAATATAGCACAAATTTTTATCCTACAGTTCACATTTGTGTAGCCCGTATTGTAGTAGGAGTGATAAATGTTACTTCTAATACATTTTATAATCTTTGCCCGTAATAACTGCCTCCAAATATTTATAATCAACTCTTCGTCAGTATAACTGTCGAAAGGAATGGATAACAGTGATCCCCACACAGCAAAACGAAGCACCACAGAGCTGTGTCTATCCTTATAACCCATTATCTCCCGAAGAAGTGCTCAAGAAGATGTGGTTGGCACGACGTATTTCAGCTACTGCTTGAAATTGGATCTATACTTCGTTTTACAAACATATCAATTCCCCTACTGGAAAAGCGCTGGTCATCTCTGATGCACTCCAAGAGCAACCATGTGAGCATTTATTTATTTATTTATTATTTATTTATTTATTTATTTATTTATTTATTTATTTATTTATTTATTTATATACAAAAAGGTACATTGGGATTGTGAGGATACATAGCATAGTAATTACATTCTTGTAAAGCCACGTACGCGCAGCGTTTCGGGCAGGTTCTTAATCTAAGAAAATTTTAAGTAGGTAAATACCAGCAAAATTTATAAAAATGATAACGATGATAATGATAAAAATGATAATGATAATGATAAAAATTATAAAACATTACAACAGAGACCACAAGACACACAAATCAGACAGGTATTGAACGTCTTATTGACGTGTCTATAGTGTAGTATGCATGTGTGTCCGTACACATACTCTGCACGTGTTGTCTCCGCACGTGTTTGCACGTGAGGTCTGACGTGGTCTAGCGGCGGCCTCGCCTGGTGTACCTTACGTGGTCTATCGTGTCTTCCTCGCTCTCAGTAGAGCGGCTCCCTTAATAAAGATTCCCTGTAGTTAATTGTAACTATTTACCTTTTCATGTACAGTTAGTAAAGCTTCCAAATCAAATCTTATTTCAAAACTTAATACTGTTATGTATAAATCTCTTAAAAAAAATTGTATTAATATGAGTG